>NW_009930583.1:37460-75987 GCF_000696875.1 Nestor notabilis
GGCAAGAATGATTGATAAGTGCAATTTAATAATGCTAGGTCATGGAACGACAGCCTATGCATTGTGAAAGTGGGTGCAGAAGCAGCTAGATAAGCTTAAAGGACAAATGAAACGGAATATAACAGCAAGCTGAAAGCTCACTTTTATTTGTGGTCTTTTTTTTTTGAGGCAGAAGAGGCCATGGTTTGCTCGGAGCAATAAGTACTAAAAGGCAGCCATATTTTTCTTTTGAATCTGAAATATGGATAAGATGCAGCTTATTATTGCTACTGAAACCTACTCTGCTTTATTTTTAGCAATCTGTAATAGCTGGAGCATTTGGATTTTTACAGGCTTTTTATGAGTTCTGTCTTTCACTCACTGGTTTAGTAGATTATTGCAAATGGATCTTTTAAATGTGCTGCACGACTCAAGGCACAACTAGAGAATGAAGTTTTCTGAGTCCAAACTATGCCTCTCCTTACTCTCTTGACTTCAAAGGTATTCGAAAGTAATATATTTATGTGGCTCCCTTTTGCTTTCAAATTTTTTTAAAGGGTGAGTGGTATTTGTGTCTTGATATTAGAAGCCACACTGGAATTATTTCAGAGTTGTTATTATGCCCTTGAACTATATCAAAGGCTTCCAATGAAAATCAGAGTTAAGTTGCCATCGGGCGAAACCTCTTCCGTGGACAGGCAGGGACGGTGTAACACTAGTATGACCCGTTTGTTATACTCTGTAAGAATAACTCCTGTTGGTATTGTATCAAGCCCGTGGCACCAAAGAAACTAGTGGAATGAATGTATTGCAAAAGGCTCTTAAAATCCAAGCCTTTTCTGCATATGGTTTATGCTTGGGTAATACAGCATATAGATGAAGAATGCCTATGTGTGTCTATTATTTTTTATATCTTTATAGTTCTAGAGGCATATGGGTATTCTGATTATCTGCACATGCTCTGGAAACACATAATTTCCAGTATACACAGTGCATCAGACATTTTGCATATCTGTAGGGATATAGCAAAACAAAGGTGCAGCATAGTTGAGATTTCAGGTGCAAAAGCAAGGTATCAGCTAACATGGAAGATGAACTTCCACTAGCAAAGTCATTCAATCTTATTTCCAACTCTGTATTTTATAGAATTTAATTGTTGAAAAGTAAAGAGAGAGGCCTGGACAATATTATCTCTGGGCAATATTACTAACTTTATATTTAATAGCACTAGTTTTATAGTCCCTAGGATGTTGATTGCAATACGCGGGAGCCTTCTTGTACTTTATATGCTGCACTGCTGGGGTCTTAATGGTTTCAGTGAGGTTTTGCAGTTTATATTTCAGAAAGTTAAATAAAGGAAGGGAATGGTTAGAGTTCCAGTGTTGTATTTGCAGCTTTCTGTCTTGAAACTGTTTGCTAAAAGGGTTGGTTGTTATGGTGGCTTTTTCAAGATTAAGATGTGCTTAATCTTGTAAAAATAAAAGTTTAGAACTGATGGACTATTGTGCAAGAAAAAGACTGTGTTGGGTATTTTTCATATTGGTCTTAAGGACTTTGGAGTAGGAACAAAAGCAAAGAGTTGGTTCATTCTGGGGGTAAGAGGAGTCTGAACTAAGGTGTTTCAGTGAAATATTCCGATGAAGCCAGCTGACTTTTTGGTCATGTTGGGACGTAACTTAGTTATTGCTCTGTGTTTGAGTGTCCATATTCTGGACAAGGATACTCAAAAGAATTAATGGTGCTGTTGATGCACGTTTCCTTATGATGGAGGAACTGGGGATGGAAACACCAAATGAGCATCAACCCCATCCCTAAACATAAAGTCAAAGGCCAGTGGCAATATTTGAGCTTGGGGAGGGGTAGAGGAACTGTGCTGCTGGCAGCAAGGCCATGGGTACATCTCCTTTGTGTTGTGTTGTGGAAGGGGATGGGTTTGCCCCCAGGATGGTTTTAACATAGCAGGCTTCATCCCCCTAAGTGCAAAGTATCATGGACAGAACAAGGACTCTTGATGCCCAGGGATTATCACAGTAAAATATGCCTGCTAGTGAGCTGCTCTAACTGCAAGGTTGTGCAGCGCTTGCGTGGAGGCAGAAGGCCCTGCATGGAGCTGATGGTCGTGCAGCCCATGAACAGCAATCCAGGAGGGGACATGAGTACCTGTGCCTTGGGCAAGCAACGGAGGTCATGGAAGGAGTTAGGTCCCCAAGTCTATGCACAGTATGGTTCAGATGGCTCATGAACTTCCTTCTTTCCCCATATGCTCTTCAGGGTTATGGGAAAGGTAAGAAAGCTTCCGAGCAAGTGAAGAGCTATTCTTTTAACCCCGTGCTAAAAATCCGGCTTGACCCATCTAAACCATGGTAGGAGGAAGGGGCAGAGAGAACAGTGGAATATGGTTTAAACCTGTTCATGTGATTGTGTCCAAACACTGGAACATTAGGAGCTACAAGAAAGCTGAGGGATGACCTTGCACTGTGGCAGTGCTAAGCAGTGTTATGGTCATATGGGGATGGATTTTATATGGTTGATGCAGGCAGACAAACTGAAGCACGGATAATTGGTTCCTACTTCAGATATATTTGTTTGTTATCATGGCTCTGATTGTCATTATTATCATCACTACTTTGTTTTTATTTCAGGGTATTCTGTGATGTATTGGTTTGGAACAGTCCAAGTCTACCATGTTTTGATTTTGTTTGAGGTTTGTAATGACACATTTTAGTTTGAGTGATCATATCCATCAGATCTCAAGACAAAAATGGCTGCTTCCTAGTTCAGAAGAATATGCAAACAGGAGCTTAATTACATCACTTAATATTGACCAAGAGAAAGAATAAGACGAGCTTGCCAGCTCATTTCCAAAGCATGTTTTGTCCTTTAAGAGGGGAGGGTATGACAGAAAGTTAGGCAGTGCAAAGCAATTAGCATCATTCACATTTTATGTTGCGCCAGCATGGTGCTCTAGCAGCAAAATTCAAACATTCTTTGAATGGGTTAATAAAAGAAGAAATACAGTCGGCATGCAAGAAAAAGGTTTCCAAGAACAAGCCAAAATATGTCCCATTCTTCTAAATTTATCACAGCCATGTCACATTATCCTTGAGACTGCCAGGAATGTCAATTTTTTTGCAATTTAAAAAAAAAATATCTCATTTAGCACCATATGTTTGGTTAATGTGCCTGATATATCCTGCGTATTCTTTAGTCCATCCATTTCTAATACTCATTTTCTTTTTTCCCCCTTTGCTAAGCCATATGTTACAATGCTGGTCATTCTATCGAAGCTGCTTTCAGGAGTTGAGAGTGAGAGCAAAGGGAACTCTGGTTTAATCACCCAGAAAAATTCCAAACTGCTACTACAAGTCCCACTCTTGGGTAAGCAGTCTCAGCACTTGAGTTAGCATTGTAGGTGCCCAGTGCCTATGAAAATCATGCCACCTCTGAGATGCCCTGGTGTGTGTTAACAACTGTGAGGCAGGAAGTAAGATTAATGACTAAATACGGCATTAGGTGTTTAACTTTTGGCACCCATGTTGGAGACTCTTGGCCAGTTTTAAAGGTCTTCTGTTTCATACCTAATGAGTTTTAACACGTTTAGTGGTCCCCAGTCCGCAGCTTCCCCTGCTGTGTTGCTCAGGGATGCAGGAAATTAAAAAGTTAAAGTGAAGGTACCCCGGGCAGAGCGCAGGGAGGGTGCTGCTGCCTTGCATGGCTTTCCTCTGCATTGCTCCCAAGAGCTAACGAATACTGGGGACCACTGCACTGAAGACCAGATTTCAGCACTTCACGTGGCCCCAAGGACAGGGTAGTGCCAACTCATAAGGACACCTCTGAGTCCTGACTCTCCTCTATCTCCTCTCTGGTGCAGGGCAGCAACAAATTACAATATCCCCCAACTTGCCTCAGCTGCGCTGGCCGGTGAATAGGGAATGGAGCCAAGGATCCTCCCCGTTCCCTGCCTCTTTCTATCCATCTGCTCCGAGCAAGGAATAAACAAGAACAGCCAGAACACAACGGCTGGGTAACCCAGGTGGGGTTTAAAAGTGTTTCTTACTATTCTGTGTACAGGACTGTTGTCCAAATCACAGTCACACCTGGCACCCTCAGGAAACAGATTTCCTAATTCAGGTCTGAGTCTCCTTTGAATGTTATTTAGAGTGCAAGAGAAGAAAATCAGACTTAGTCTATTTTCATCTTATGGCAGCATTTAACTACAGAATAAATGAAAAAGTTAATTGCTAAATAAAAAGGAAAATAAAGGGATTGGTGGCATAAAACACAGATGGAAGTCTGAGTGGGTGTGTTACTTTAACTTACTGTACTTGTGTTCATGTGATTCTGTAAGTGTATGTATGCCAAACATATATGGTCTTAGCCTGTTCCCATTAACATGGATCTGTGTTTTTTTTTTCCACGGGACAGAGGGAACCAGATCAAAGACCATGATGGTGCTAAATGGAACAAGATGTGTACTTTGGTATTTTTTTCCAAAAGGAAATATTAATTTGACATTGGTTTTTCAGTTGAAAAGAATTTTAATTGCAGTACACAATAAGCAGAAAATTCAGACAACAATAATCTTGAAACTGTTAGCAGCATTATTATATTTCTATCAAGGAATCTCGTGTGCCTTTTCAACATTAGAGCTTTCTGAATTTTCATTAATTTGGCATTTCCCTAAACACACAAGTTATTTGGTTCATTCCACATCATGCATCACACCCTCCTGCTCAATGCATAATGCAAGCGTAAATGGGATCCTTGTCCTGGAGAGACTCTGGTTACTGGAGCCATTGCACGGATGTTGAAGTCCCGCAGTAAGACTTTCCAAACTCTGCACTTCGCAAACCTCCAGCCCAAGTTTAATCAGTGAATGCACAGGAATACTTCATGTTCCTCATCTTCTAAGGGGCACTGGAGCACTGTGATGGGTTTAATTCCTCTACCTCCTTATGTTTGCCAGTACTAGAAACGCACCACATAAGAGTCTTCCTTGAGTACAGCTAAAGATCTTCAAATTTCCATGTATGAGGCTGATTTATATTTAAATGGACCAGAAAATGATGCGTGAGGATTGAATGCATTCCCGGAACAAATAAACGTCTATGAACCTATTTTCCATACACCTATGCACTTTACTAATGGAGGTACTGAAATTAGGATTGACTTTGATGGAGTGAATGGAGTCACAGCAGTGTAAGAGGAGAACAATTCCCCTTCTTTCCAAATCTATAGCTCTGTCTATATCTATAGCTGTATATCCATCCCATCTCACTTGATTAATTACTAATATTATTCTGACTGCACACATCTTAAACAATAACTCCATCTCAAGTCAGCCACATTGGTAGACCAGCTAATGTTCACCTCCAGAGACGACTTTTGGATAATTACACCAATATTCCCAGTAGCTCTCTGCCACTAGACTCCTGATGGAGATTTCATAATGAAAGCTATGAACGAAATATGGTCTGGACCTTTCTTCTCAAGGGACACTATGAAAAGGAATCACGGAAGCTCAGGTATTACCAGGTGGACCATGAACTCGACAACATGCAGAACAAATAGATGATGCAGAAAAACAAGTTGGCTGTTGAAGAAAAAAACAAAACCTGATACATGGGAAGAATTTTTCAAGGAATTTTTATCCCTCTGTGCAAATTATTCCAGCAATTTCACTGAAATCACTATCAACAGAAATGCTGATCAGCTGCTCTTTTTGTTTTTCCTGGGGAATTTGTAATTTCAAGCTTCTTGGAATTTTGATGGCTCTACTACTGTCAATCATGGTAAGTCTGTTCTATTTAGTGCTGAGCAAACTTTGTCATCAGCTGAGATATGATCAGGCTAACTGCCATCCATCAGTTTACTGTATTAGTTGCTCCAGTATACACAAAATACAACGCAGATGGAATTTCACTCATCCTAATGAAGTGCTCTTTAGTTGCTACGATCTGAATGGATACTTGCTCCCCTGGTTGCCTTCTGAGTTCCCGTGATCACTGATTAACTACCTGCCAGCGAGGACCTCACTTCACAAGACTAAATCCAGCTGTGGATAAACAGTGATTTTACAGAGGAAAAACGAAAGCTCCCGCTTTATCCACTTATCAAACTACTGCATATGCATCACCAACACACACAACCAGTTTCCTCAGAACTCGACATCTGACAGATCATCAGGAAAACAGAGCTAATCTATCCGTACCCATCAACATTGTATCATAGGTGACTGCCAGATACTTAAGAAGCACTCCAAAAGAAATGTCACAACTCTTTTTCAAGACACTACAAAAGAAATGTTCCAAATAAAATAAAGCAAATGCACATACAAGTAAATGAGCCAAAGAACTTAATAAAAAGAGATTGATTAAAATGAGGACCAGAATGTTCAAAAAGGGCTGAGAGAGAGAGAGAGGTGCCAAAGGCGCATTAAATGGATTCAATGGCTTCAGGTTTTAAATGCTTTTGGACTCCTCAGTAATTTTTAGCCAAAAATGATAATTCAAGTTAGAATCAAAATTCTGATGTCACTTAGGGAAAAGAAGGTTGATATTTCTCCTTTGTAAATGAGCACTGCACTACTTATAAAGGAGAAATACCAGTTTATCCTGACAGAAAACCTTGCCTACAGATTTTTAAAACCAAGTGCTACAGTATTCACCATTATTTTAAATCCTACCCCATTAAAATCTGCCTTAAATCGTTTGGTACAATGTCCCCACAGAGTGTATCAGTTTAGCTGTTTGTGTCCGTGTTTACAGCATCATCTGGATTGGTTTAGATGTCTTTAGATCTCAAAGTGTTCTGCTTTGTCACCCAAGTGGTTCTTTCAATAATGAACTAGTGCTCAACACATCACCTATTTCTTCAATGTACAATTTTGTGGGGTTTACATTTAAAAAGTTTAATCAGAAGTGTAATAAATAGCACAATAACCGTTCAATTTTCCCTTTGATTTAGTGTTGTTTTCAGTATCATTTTGCACTTATAAATACATATTGTAATAAGAACTTTTCTTTCCCCCCAATGACGTCTTTAGACGTCTCGTCTAAAATTCATGACTGCACTTGTTTCATTTCAAATGGTATTTGAGAGTTTTTCAGCATACTTGGCAGATTAGATATAGCAGCGGGGACAAACTGCAGCCATCCATAGGAGAATATACCTTTATGTGGGTGCTTTGGGGATGGAACATCTATAGCTGCAAGGCAAAAAAATGCCATCATAAATTTGGATGGCATTTACAAAGCCCTCTAAAAAGTCTTTGCATATCATTATAGCTGAGGTATAATATTTTTGCAAGTAAAAGACCCAGAATAGATTTATGTTTCAACTATATCTTCCTGAGATGCATATGGATGCTAAATTGCAAGTGATACTAAAGGGAATTTTAGTAACTGAAGAGGATGGAGTCAAATTCCCTGTGTTTTTTTATATTATTTTTTATTTTCTCAAAAATCATTTGCTCATTATTTGCATGTCATCAAAAGATCATTGGCTATCCAAGCTACAGATAACAATGATGGCTGCTAAATGCCAAAGGCATGAGATGGAGATGGGTAAATACGTAGATTTTTTCAACCTGTGACCTCAGTTACTGCATGCTAATGTTTTTAAATGACTTTTATGATGACAAGACTAAGTTTGGTGTTAATATTGGTTTTGAAGACTTAGTCAGTACACACTGCCATTGAACATATGTTTTAATTAAGAAAAAGACCTGTGGTCAGGATTGAAAATAGCTCAGGTAATTTACCATGTACTGTAAAGTCACCTGATTTCTGCACAATTTGAGGTGAAGAGTTTATACATTATTCTGAAGAAAGCAAGAGTTGCAAACTGAATTCATGTGCATCATACCAAGCTGAAATGGATTTAGAATTTGACAGGTCAAGAGTGTACTCATGGAACTGTTATGTATTGCTATCCAGTGGTTCTGGGTGGTTTTACCATATGACTGCCCAGGTTTGACAGTCACAGGGCTCAACAATCATCTCATTTCTCCATAACACAAGAAATCATTTGTAGCTGACCTACAGCTGCTGTGCTCTTTCACTGGCAAGTGTCCATTGCCAGTTGTAGGCTGGTGAGCTCCCGCTGGAATGGCGCTGCCGACCTGCCACCAGCAGCTCCCGGGCAGCAGGGACATAAACTGCTTCCCAACGGATCGGCTTTCAGGCAGGTGATATCAAACAGGAGAAATCAGCCTCATTTTTCTGCATTCCCGATGGTTTCAGGATTCTGGGAGGAACAAAGAATCCCCCTGGAAAAAACATCACCCTCCCACTGCAGAGAAGGCAGAGCACAGCAGTTTGGCATTGGCATCATTTCCAGAGGAGCCGTGTATGACCATGCTGCCTGCAGGTCTGCTCATGTGATCTGCCCAACACCTCTCTCATCTACTGAGCAATTTGAAACACATCTGACAGAGAGGCATAGAGGAAAAATTCCCTGTGAGTTTCATGAACACAGGCAGGGGAAGGGCAGAGGTAACATGTCAGCGCTCCCTCCAGTGCTGTCACTCTGGCAAAGTGCTCAGTGTGAGTCCTCTCCTCACTAGAAACCAGAGAACCCACATGAGAGGGACACCTGGTACATCCCCCCCAACCAACACAAAATGTCTATGCACCGAGAACAAGAGCATTGGCATTGTTTGAATAAGCACACCCACCATGTAGTGCTCCGCGGTGTTCGGGGTTTCTTAGATATCCTGATTTTATAAAAAGAAAGTAAAAGAAGAAAAAAGAAACAAGGTGAGAGAGAACACTATCATATTTTGTAGCAAGCAGGATACTGTGTGAAATCTTGGCCCAGTGAAGTGATAAGGGGGAAGCTTTCAGTTTGCTTAAGGGAAAACTTACGAGCAAATAGTAAGATTACCAAAACACCACATTGCAGCAAACGGGTGCATTTAGGTTCAATTAAGCTGTAAAAAGGAAAATGGCACTTTAGCTTATGAAAATGAAGGGACAGAGGGAGCTATCAGAAGCAACTTTACAAGATTTGAATGCATGAGGATGCTGCTTCACTGGACCAAGAAAGCTACAGTATGGGACAGGATTTTTCTTTTATTAGACACTTTGCTAGATAGCTTTGTCGAACCTCAGAAACGGCTGCTCTGGCATTATGAAATAATCCTACATAACTTGATCTCATGAGCTTAGGAACACAGAAAAATAGCCATGCCAAATCAGATTACAGGGATCCACCTAGTCCAGTATCCTCTCTCTGACAGTGGCAACTAATGGATGCCTAGAAAAAGAGTAAAAAGACCAGGGAAAGCATACAGTGATAATTCTCCAAAATACTCTCCCAGCCTCCAATGATTTGTGATTCAAGGGCTTCTAGGACAAAGTTGGTATCGTGCTATTGAAGATACTCGAATCCAAATGCACAGATCCACACCCCCCTCCTCCCCTTTTTTGGAATTCTACCCCCATGAGATCTCTACTAGTCACACAGAAAAGGTTTCACAGTTTGGTGCTGGCAAGTCCACTGCTCTTGCTGCTAACTCGGAATGAGCTAACAGCTTTCAAGCCCAATGATGTTATGTGTACAAGAGCATCCAACACTTTTTCCTACGTTAAAAAAGTGCTATGTGTGCTGAGGTGCTCTACGTGTAAATACTTTGGGAGACTTGATATACTTTTTTTGTTTTTAAAAAGCAAGAATCTGGCTGTAAATTGATATTAACATTTTTCAGTATATGTGTAAAACACATGTTTCAGAAGAATAGAAGAGAGAAACTGTCACTCACTGGGAAGCTTTAGAGCTATCTGGCTCCCTGGGAAACTGCATGCAACTATTCTGGTGTCCAAGGGTTTGACCAGTGAGTTTCCTCTTCCTGCAAAGAATGAATGCAGAAGTAATAGAAAGTCTGAGGGGGAAGATTTTAGCAAATGGCTAAAGATAATCCTATTCTGCCCACTCCAGCAGGTAGGAAGCAGGTGGTGGTGGTGGAAGAAAAAGGGTGGGAAAGGAGAAACGCCTCCCTTCCCCTCCTAGCAGCTGGCACCAGGGAAGGGCAGGATTCTAACCTACGAGGGACTCGCACACTCACAGCTCTGAAATCCCTTTGTGATGCTGCATTTGATCTGCAACGATGCCGACAGGTCATGGCAGTCCCAGCACACACACAATGTCAGGACGTTCTGCTCTGATTAGCTGGGGTCTTGCTGTGACTCCCTTTCAGGATGGAGCATGGCTCACCGGCACTTGGTGATTGAAACCGAGCGCACTGGGCTGGCGTAGCTTCATTAACACTACCAGGCACATAAACCCCCCGTATGCCCAGACTGGAACACTGACTTCTTAAGCATCGTGCTTATTTTACCGTCCACTTTTCAGGGGAGTTGTGTTTTTCTAAAGTTTTGATTTTCTAACCAAATTGGTGTCTACATGTCAATTTTTGACTTCATTTACAAAAAGAATTGGTAAAAGTAAGGGTCTAAATTAAAAGCTTATCCTTATGTTTTTGATGGCATATTGACTTTTAAAGGCAGGAGTGGCTATCAGGAAGTCCCTATAAACTTTACTTACAGCAAAAAAATTAGAACGTGATCGAAAAGTTTTAGAGAGGAGAGCAGAAATATCGTTTTAAGCCTCTTAAAATTGCCTGAACTGTGAAATCAAGTAATGAACACTAGAAAAGGATCTGTCAGCTGGAATCAAAGCTTAGACTAGTCAGCATTTTCTTCCTAAACCTTATTATGGCAAAGATTTTTCATCTCTGCACTCTGTTCATCCCAACAAATAAACCGACTTGACCTCCACCTGTTAGCCGGTGAAGTCTGCTGTCATCGTTGACTAAGCCCTATTCTTTCCCTTCAAAGCCCTCTGCACCGCTGAGAAGGTGGGAAGACACAGCTGTGCACTGATTTAAATTGATACCAGTTCATAACCAGACAGCATTTCACAGTACAAATTACAAGCAACAGAGGAGAGGGAAAAAAGAGGAGTCTGTAGTGCCAATGAGTTCTGGAAGGGGGCAACATTTTTCATCAATTTAAAAATGAGATTTTCATAGAAGTTCTTTTTATTTATATTTTGTGTGTGTGTGTGATATTATGAACTAGCATTTGAGGCAAGAAACATTTTGCTTATGCCGTTACAATGAACCTGTGCTAACACCACATAGGAAGAACTGGAGAACATAATGGCAGCTATTTGTGTTGCTTTTATGTCTCAGAAGTTGAAGGCATTAACTGTTTCCAAGAGGTTCAGCTCCAAATGCCTGTAGGTTTCTAGACTCAGAAACAAGTCACAGCTATATAATGTAACATTGCTAAATAATAATAACAAAATAAGATTATGGAACACAGAACAGCAAGATATGTCATGAGGAAAACTGTAGAGCTACAGCAGTAACTTCTTCAAATATATCATCATGACAAAACCACGTAAGAAGGTTGCTACTACAAAGACATATCAGAAAAAAGCCATTTCATATAAAGTTGGACTTCTCTGGGTGATTAATGCTACGTTCAACAAAGGAGACAGTGTCTGTCTAATTACATTAAATACTTATCTTCTAGGGATTGGCAGGGTGTTTCTGCTCAATGTCACTTTTCATGACAATGTAATGATAGATCCGTTTACTTACCAGTGCCATTAGCAAAAATTGTACTGTTTTCTCAACTGCCCTCATATCACGAAAATATTTGATTAACACACTGTAGCTTATCTAATACTCTAAGCAACATATTCTGCATAGTTTTCTCTCTATTAAAAGAACAAGATTACAGCTTGTAAAATTTTTATTGCACTCACACAAAACTAAATGAATAATGTGTGATAGAGCTCAAGTATTTCACTGCTTCACAAACCAGGTTTATTTGATTTAAGTATTAACTTGTACTTCAAATACTAAGATTTTGGGGGTAACAAGCAAAGAAACAGTCAGCACTCTGAGGCACTACTTCCCATCCAGTCTTTAGTTATTATTTCCTTTGCATTTCAGCACATCTTTTGAAACTTTTGATACCTTAGGAAACAACAACAAAAAAGAAAATATAAAGAGAGTTTTCATTCCTTTTGCTGAAAAATAGACACGGCCATCTCCCAGGCCTCTAAAATTCACCACGTTGTGAACTGCCTCTTCAGAGTCATGCTACTGTGCCAACATACAAAGAACAATAAACCTCTGGAAGAATGTACACAGCAAAGGCAGTTTATATAGTAACAAGATAATTTCATAAGCCTATATAGAAAAGAAAGGCTGTGATGTAACATTCTAGCAGCATATACCAGCTACCTGGTATTTATTAACAAGGTTAAACTACTATCTGTTTTAGAGTCTCAGCACTCTCCATAATTCACTTTTTAATGGATGGACAGGAAAAGTCAGCAGTGTATGGCACGGATCAGTTTGGAAATAGGACAAGACAGCTTATGGCAGATTCTATTTCAAAACACGCTCCACCTTTCCCTATGATCACATCAAAAGTCTATACTTAGCAACTACAATACTCCAAATCCACTCATAAATCCTTTGAGGGGTAGATTTCTATTTCTAAGTAAAACTGCAAATTTGAAAAACAAAGGATCCTGAGGAGGAGGTGTCACCCTCAACTGGTACCACGCATAGTGCATCACTTCTTATCTCCTTGGTACCTGATGCCCGTGCAGAAGACACATGGGCAGCTTCCTCCAGTGAGGAGTTAGGACACCAACCCCATTTTGTTACAGCTCCTCACACTGCCACGAAATGGCAGCAAGAACATACCCAAATCGGCTCCTACTAGGCATAACTCGACACAGCAATGCAGAATTAACCAAAACTGGCTTTTAAAATCCCTTGCAAGTGACTCTTGCAGCGAGAGGATGACACCGCAGCCAACTGCCACATATGACTCTCCAAATTAATAATGGATTTAGGATATTCATTCCCTGAGCTGCGAGGGTTCGGGGTGTGCCTGCAATTATCTAGATATAAGTCTGACACACATTATCCTTCTATCAATGTCATTTCCCTTAGTAGCCAACAGATTATCAGCAGCTTTGTGATATTCCAGGTGTCAAAGAAGAATTAAAACCACAACAATTGCACAAACAAAGGGACAAAAGACGGGATACGTGTTTCTGAGCCCTGCATATCAATTTAATATGTGCAGCTGACAATGATGCAAATGTCCTCGGGAGAGAGGCAGCAAGATCTGTGCCCAAACATACACACACCACCGTCAGCAAGATGGCAGGGAACAGAAGCAGTAGGATTCCCAACCCAGGACACATGCCTCAGCAGGCAAAGCAACCCAATGAAACAATCCTCTGGTTGGGGAGAATTTTGGAAGCACCTGATATGGAAAAAGGCCCTAAACAAGCCAGATGGTACTTTTAGCTGGCAGCAGAAAGTAGGAGACAGCCAAAAACATTACAGCATTTCCCCAAGAGGCCAGCAAATCGATTTTTAACCATTTTTTTTTTCCGAGTGATGCAATGAATATAAAAAATAATGTTTCCATGCATTTTTAAATCACTAATTTTATGAATAATACACTTAAGAGGCAACAACTGGAAGAGATGAGAAAGCAATGCATTTTGACTTTCCCAGGGCGGTTGTATATTTGACATCGGGTTTCTATTCAGTCACTGCCACTGTTTACTCTGAATTAAGCGCCAGGTTTTGTTCAGGGTTTTCCACATAACATTAAAGAGAAAAATCCTGCAAGAATAAAGAGATAGCACTATAAAGTCACAGCAGCACCACAGTCGATGGGACACAGGAGAAATGCTTTGGCCTCTTTAAAAACTGTCGTCCTCCGCCCAAGATTATTGGAGTTTTAGATGATAGTTTTTTAACAGAGGGCAAACAATTTATGTAACACTTGTAAGTTCCCATTTAGGTAGGGATTTGCATAAGAAATAGAGCTGCTTGGGGGACCTTTTAATTTTTAAAATCTCCAAATGTCTGGAATTTGCAATTCCAGCTGGATGACAGGACTTTTCAGAAATCAATTTGATGTCAGATGTCAAACCTTAACTTTGACAGTCAGAAGCAGCTCTTTGCACAGTGTGCTTAGATCGGGTGTTAGAGTGGTTTTTACTCAAGGAGTGGAAAAGAGATGTTGGTTGCAAGGACTGAAAGGGCAGAGTGAGGCAGAGAGTCATGAAACAAGTGGGAACGACCATTACCCTTTGCTTAAAGCTGCACCTCACACCTAGGATTGGTGGAGTTCAGAGGAAGAGTTGGGATGATGCTTTACTTTCATTTGCTGTTATTTTGGTTAACAGTAAAGGCAAGCCCTAAAGACAGGGTTAAATCTGGACTACATCCAAAGCGTTCTCTCCTATTCAGAGCAAGGTAATGCATTAGTGTGCTGCATCACAGATAATACTCCTGGAGACAAAAGTGGGCTGCTGTAATAAAACGGGATGTTCCACTAGGTGCAAAGAAAGATAATCCATACATTCATATTTTTCAAGTCTCAGTGATTGTAAATCCTTACTTTAAGTTTTTCCCTCCTATAGGTGGAACTTAACACTTTGCCTCCAGCCTTTGCTGATATAAGAGTCCCATTCTTTCCAAAAGCACTTGGATGTGAGGACTGCAGGTACTATCTCATTTTGGTGGCTTTTGGGGGTTCAAAGATCTGCACACAAATCCCAGCGAGGCAAATGAAGGCTATGCACAAACAAGTAAAACAGCCTATAATTTTCCAGCTAATTTTAACAATGAGATCTCTTATGTTCTGCTTTTTGGTGTGTATCACACTAAAAATAGCAGCAACCATTGATGTAAGAGAATAGCAGAAAGGATGATCTCATTAGGACCACAGGCTGGGCAAGCAGAGGTGGAGGATGCTATGGGGCACCTGCACTCCCCGGAGCAAGATATCAGTGAAATCATAATAGAACTGTGGCCAGTATGCACACAGGATCGCTGAACTTTAAGTTTTTGTTGAGCTGGAAAATGAAGGGAAATTAAGAATACTTAAGCCTTTATTTAGGCTGCAGCGTCCTTATTACAGTCACTCCATCCAGGCTCAGCTGTGGGGGTAGCCCTGGATTCATGCCATAAGCTCTGGGGTTATGGGTCAAGGTTACAGACTACCCACTTTGGGGGAACAACACAGCTGCTATCACAGCACATAGACATTCCTGGAGGTATAGAATGGCTCTGCAGCCACTCAGCCAAATTGTTACCTGAGCTAACAGGCTGCTAGACAGATTTCTCTGCTTTCCTATGCTCACTGACTGCTGCGGTCAACACGTTGGGGCAGCACTTAACTTGAAAGAAAATAAAGAAGGTAACCAGGGAATGTTTTATTCACTACTTCTGGCAGTAATAAAACCACTAAGGAGCATCAAGCAAAATGATCAGGCAACAGGTGAAAGATGCGTTTCTTCACAGAATCACAGCCTGGTTTGCGTTGGAAGAGACCTTAAACTCACCCACTTCCAACCCCGTGCCACGGGCAGGGACACCTTCCACTAGAGCAGGTTGCTCCAAGCCCCTGTGTCCAACCTGGCCTTGAACACTGCCAGGGATGGGGCAGCCACAGCTTCTCTGGGCACCCTGTGCCAGCGCCTCAGCACCCTCACAGGGAAGAGCTTCTGCCTAAGATCTTCCTTACACAGCACTGAGTAAAACCGAAACTCGCTGCCATGGGATGTTGTGGAGGGCGAAATGAAGAATGAGTTAAAAACATCCAAGCATGTCTCCAGAAGAGAAGTCCACTGAAGGCTGTCAAACACAAAGATGTGAACAGAGCCGCTGGCTCATGAAACGAAGCTGTTTTCTGCCAAAATCCGTGAGGCTGTGCTCTGAAAAGCATCACTGGCGGCCTGTCCTGATGTTGTATTCTTTCCTTAAGTGTCCGCTACCAGCTCTTGTCACAGACAGCAGCACACTGGACTAGACGAGCCTTCAGTCTAGCTCAGAAGAGCCATTTTTAATTCTCTGTGGGCAGATCCACAGTTTTTGTAGGCTGGAATGTGCTGTGCCTGGCAGCTGAGAAATGGGAAAACTGCAGTAGGTATCCAGCTCAATGAAATAAAGATCTTGTGGAGAACCAGGAGTCAGTGTGGCAGACACAGTGTGGGAAAGGAAGTGCAAAAAGGAGATGTAATATGGTCTGCTTCTTGTTCCCGGTCCTGTACCATCCTCTCTGTGTCCCCTAACACCTCTCATTGCACATTTTAGATTTGGGTGAAAGTGTTTCCTCTAAAATAAAGCCTGTTTTCTCCTCTAAAGCAAAGAACAAACCATGTGCACGGAGTACAGTAGCCGCACTGTGTGCGACACAGTGGAGTGATGCTTGTACTGGGAATGTTAATAAACAGTGCCGAGAGCAGAACTTCTGCATAGAAAAGGGTGTATGTTACATCTCTCCTCCTCTCCCCTGTCTCATGCAGTATTTACACAGCTGTGCTTTGTAAAATGTGTAGGGGAGTTTTTATTATTATTTTTTGGTAATTTATTTACCTAACATAGCCCAGCATCTGTTTTGTGGTGAGCTTCTTTCACAAAGTTTCACAGTTGCCTTGACTGATGCAAAAGGAGGTCATGGTCCTTACTCACTGATCCTAAAACCATTTGTTTCAACCACTATTTGGCTAATTCTTGTTCTGCTCTGGGTTTTTGGTTTGTGTCTCTACTTGGAAAAGTGCATTCTTTGGGGAACTGCTCTGGCTAGGTGAGTATTTTAGTTATCTGCTTTATAAAATGCAGAAGTGCACAGGAATTTGCAATACTATGCATCATTTACTGGCTCTCTATATGTACTGTATATTGGCTCTGAAAACTACTAATACTTTCCAGCTGCCTCCCCAAAAAACAGAGTTCAATGCAGAGTTTGCAGTGGGTCCTTTCCCACGACTGCCGACACAGGTGATGAAGACTTTTCCTGTGTCCTGAAGAATTAATAAGCCTGAACATTTCTGTACCAGAAGCATACCACGGGAGATAAAATATTGCTTCTGCTTCCCAAACACATTAGAAAAAGCAAGTCTGCTGATCTCAACTGCTAAGACAGCACATCAAAGGAATGTAGTCCATTTCCTAACCCAGATCTAATCTATAGAAGACTTTATAGATCCAAGTCAACATCCTGAATTGGTCCCAGAAGCAAACAAGAAAACTAGTTCAACTTTTGGAAGATAGGTACAATACTTTCATAGTGCTTAATCCCATCTTGCAATTTTACAGTCCCATGCCACACAATCAGATGATCTTCAAGGATAACTGCATCAGAGGAGACCTGTCTGGAGCTCACAGAGATTCATGTTTGACAGACTCCAAATCAGCAAGAAATTCACAGCCATATTCAGAGAGTGCTTCTGTCCTTCAGAGCTCACCTCTGAGAGGACTTAGAAAGTGTCTGTCTTTGTCCCAGTGACAGGAAGCTTCTAGTTTTCACTTGGTGTCCAATGGGAAGCACAAACCATATCACTGTCTTTGCTTTATGTGTGTATTTTCAACAGAACGGATGGCATTGCTCAGTCAGCAATGATGTCTGAAGAACCTTAGGCCCATGGACTACCAATACAGCAGTCCCATCACAGGAATCCCATTGTCACCAAGAAGCATTGTTCCAACCTTCATAAGAGACTAGTTTTCCATGCACTAAATCTTTCCTATCAATCTGAAGAATTATTTAGATGGTGCTAATTGTGCGTGGAGACAGAAATAGCTCAGGTGATCTTATGGCTGCCACAGCACACAGAAGATCTGCTTTTAACTTGGTCATTGAAGTCAGTGGAAATAATGTATATGGCCAGTTGAAAACACAGCTTTAATTTGGTATCTGAAGTGAAACACTTTCTGCATTTTTTAACTCAGATCTCCTACAGCTCCATACCCGTTTTTAAATGATGCATTTCCTGACATCTGGAATTGGATGCAAGAAGCACAGTCACAACATTGACTGACCGATTTCTCCGGGACCATACTGAACGGATGTTTTCCTCAGGGGATGACAGCAAAGCTGAGGCATGTGCTCTAAAACTTGCTTGGGATTACTAATTTTATTAAAATGGAAAGTACAGTTTAGGCTGAATTTCAGGGCCAAGTTTGTTGTGTTGTCTAGTGTCAGGCTCAAAGGAGCCTTTGAAGGATGTGAAAACATCCAGGACTTTTCAATGTGATTTGACTTTTTAATCAGTAGTTCTTCCCACTGCTCTAACTTCCTTCCATGATTTTGAGACAGCAATGCCAGCAGCATGGCATGTTGTCACAGGTCTCATGCTACTACATGAATTGCCAAAGAAAAGCTGAGCTATTGATCCAGTGGTAATTTGCTGTCAAAATGACTCTGTCTGTTATAGCAAATGAGTAGTGTTAATCATTTCACTTGATGAGTGCTATTGCGGAAGACTGACAATGCTCAAAGCGCCACTATTGACCTGCTGCGTTTTTCCTGGCTCACATTAAGTTCTTGATCTTTGCTGGCCTTGCCCAATTACAGTTTAAGTTATCCATTAAGGTGCAGTTCTGGAAAAGTTCTGTTTAAAATAAACAACAACGTATATTGGTGAGTAACTCATCAACTATGCAGCAGGCTGATTCTGATTGCCTGGCAGAGAAACACACACATTTTGTGCAGTATCTGATAAAAGATCTATAATGTGCTAACACAAACCTATCATGTAGCACCTGTGACTAACAGATTGTGATATCAAAGTCTTGATGCCTAAGTGCTCCTGTAAATGCATTAAACTTTTAGCGGCAGGAACTGTAGACTGCCAGTGACAAGGAGCTGATATGGTATTTCAGTAGAAGTTGATAAGTGTTATTGCTCTTAGAAGAAAAGAAAAAGCTTATGCTCTCGTAAACCACTGGGCAGCTTGTGTTTTGATGGGATACTGTAATGCAGAGAGCAGGGATAAGGGAACACATGGAGTCTACGAAGGTAAAAAGACATGTAAGGAAAGCTCTGTATTCTACAGTTGCTGGAGTTCCTTGAAGTATGATCCCACCGTACGTTTGGCTTCAGGCATCTACCTGTTCACCTGAAGCCAACTTTTTTGGTGGCAGCATGCACATGGGGCCATGGTTAACTCCACGTACCAGTAACGGAAGCATGAAAGGTAGCACAGGCCCAAGCACGCTCTGCTTTTCAGCTTGGCAGAAAGAACAAGGATGTTGGAAGACTCTGTAAGAGTGGGCAGAAATGTGGGAAACTGTATAAAGTCTTGGAGATGAGAAGAAGCACGGGTCTGAATGAGAACAGGGAAATGGGGTGGATGGGAGGAGGAGTCCTAGTCACAGCATACAGTCTAACAAAGCTCAGATGTTCTTCAGAGAAAATGAACAGTGGAAGTTTGCCTGCACCTGGGAGGCACCAGGTTGTGTCTGCTGTTCCACTCACAGCATCATAGCACAGTTTGGGTTGGAAGGGATCTCCAAAGGTCATCTAGTCCAACCCCCTGCAATAAACAGGGAATTAGGATCATAGAATCATAGAACGATAGAATCAACTAGGTTGTACAAGACATCTAACATCATCTTCAACTAAATCAGTTTGCCCAGAAACACATCCAGCCTGGCCCTGGATGTCAATGGCGTTTCTTCAACTGAACAGCACAAATTAGCCTGATGAAATTCTCTGTGCTATAAACCAAAATGTTCTGGCCACCAGAGAAACGCGATCTGCTTCTGACCTCCCGTTCAAAAAGCCAAACTATGCCTTGGGCTGGAGGTCTATCTGGTTGTGAAATGTTCCCACCGTCTTAAGATATTAAGTTCAATGGAGGAAAAAATGGCACTGGTGCCTGCTGATAGATGCGTCAAGGTATGTAATGAAGCTGCTGCAAAGGCAGGTACAATCTTAATGGCTGTGTGAGTATCCTGCCTGACTTTACACACTGAGAATTGGAGGGCAAGACAATGTCACACCTGGGAAACACTGCGTAAATGTAACTGGCAGGGATCCTGGATGTAGACCTCCTCTGGTCTAAGGAAAAGAGATGTTTCCTTGGTTTTGTCTTTCTTAAATAGGCGTATGAGCATCCTAAGAGTTCAGCTTAAGGAAATTAATCATGATCATGAAATTCCTGTGTCTAGTTACGATCCAGTGGAAACTGCCCACTACAGCAAGTCACTGAAAAGTAGAGCCAGAGAATTATTTGATATTGAATACTCCAGGTCTGAAGCTGAATGTTTTCCCAGTAAGAAGAGATTACTTTTCTATTCCTTATTTTCTATAATACATGGTTCTCATGTTTTTCATCATATTTTCTATAGTCAGTCCCTTGAATCATTGGCAGTAATGTAATACAATCACTGGAAACTTCTCTGAGCAATGAGTTAGTGTGTGGTGTCAAGTCTTCTGATGAGCCCACAGACCTTTTGCCTGAGGACAGATCAGGTGCACTCTGCATCACTGACACTGGGTCATACTATATATGTTTTCTCTTTTAGGTGTAATGCCAGGCAACAACTGTGTTTAGGACATAAAGAATGCAGAAAGAACACAATCCAGGATCTCCCTTATACCACTTTCTCTCATATTTCCAAGATATAATTCTGAACAGACTTTGAAAACAAAGTCTTGTGGTCATCTGATCTGTGCCTGAATGAGACTTTCTGATGCGTAAGGCATAAATAAAAGTTTCTTAGTAAACATGGAGAAAGAATTTTCTCGCGTGCTGAGAATCTGCTAAAAAGAAAGCCCATGCCAGATTTAAGACAAGGGTTATTAAAACAAGGGTTTGGACCAGCTGCCTGCATGTGGTTGTTCTATAACCACCAGCGGGGAGAGACACCGCACCGTTGTGTTAGAGGTCACTGCCACTGCAAGGGAAATATTCCAAAATAAGATCTCAGCTCCTCTGCTGCATAGAAATTGCTCAGAAATTATTTTCAGACAGTCCCATAGATGGTGACATGAGAACGAGAAGCACTGGCTGAGCGGTGTAGTGAGCAATCATGAGGCTGACTTTAATAGCATCTTTACTACCGAAGACGTGTCCAGCAGTCTAACTCTCCAGCTTACTGCAGGTTCATATAATATTATCAACTCCATAAGCCCCTGGAACTGTAAATATGTCTTTCAGTCATGCAGTGCAAGTGTTATTGCTAATTCCTTAAGGTTTCTGCACTGAAAGGCTCATTTGGTTCCTGGGGTTTTCAAGGTGAAGACACACAAAAGCTGAGCACAGCATGACCAGCAGCAGAACAGCCTGGGTGGAGCTGGGGCAAGGGAAGGTGGTGGCCACGGTATGAAAAGCCCCATCAGCCTTTCAGTAGAAGAAGCATCACAGAGCTTCACCCATTTTACGAATGGGTGAAGGGCTCTAAGTTGATCAAGGCCACAATTGAAGCAGAGCTAATTGTCCCTTCAGATATCTCAAGAAGCACAAGGAGTACAAACATGTACCTTTCCTGGGATTACGGTCCTCTAGGGACCAAGCTAACATGTGGAAATACAAGTACCAGGAAGATCTATGTAAAGACATTAACAGGATAGTTTGAATTTGCATCTTAAACATTTTTTCCATGCCACACTGTAGAAAGACAACAAAAGCAGAATTGACAAACACCATCCATATGCTACACTACAACATGAGAGAGCACAATGTGAACTTTACTCCTGGACTGAATCAAAAGAATGCATTAAATGATTAACTCAATCTTCTCTTATTATGGAATTAAAAAACATATACCTGTAATTATGGCTTACCTCTATTACAAGCAGAGCTGCCACAGAACTGAACACAGGCCAGCTTTGTGCATCAGTTCTAAGCCAGTGTGGTGTTGCCTTATTTTCTTACCAACATCATCTTTATCCTCTCTTGCCCTTCTTCTCAGTTAACAAGAGTTATGTACTGAAAGTGCTGAGATAAAGTAATGGTAAGGAGGATACGGCAAAAGGTATTTGAAAAGCAGAAGTAATTTACTACATGCCTGCTTTGTTTTACTTCCTAAGCCTTCCTGTTGTGAAAGGAAATTCATCTTTTCTGGCAGACTGCAGCCTTTTTAGGCCTGAGAGCTCCCCAGGAGCTTTCGAGTGCAGGTAAATGGATGTGAGACTCAAGGAGTACAGTACGAGGAACATAGAATTAATGTTGGGTTTTGCTTTGGCTGTCACGTCTGATGTATAAGGAGAGTGCTATATGTCCTCTGCTCACGATTATGGGCCTGAAATGCCACGAATGGAAAGGTCATGTTGCTGGTGGGTGAAGCACCCAACTAAGTCTCCACATGAGACAGATGTCAGGGTGCTCCGAGACCCAGGGGCCTGGGATGTAGAAGTGCAGAGAAAGAACTCTGGATGGACAATAGGTGAAGCTTCTATTCTGCACGCAGCGGAGACCCCAAGAGTAGGCACAAGGGAAGCATCCACTGCCTAATCTAAATAGCACACAGAGTGGTTTTGTCCTCTTCTGTTCTCCTGCCAGTTTGCACATATGTTCTGAGTATACAGCCTGCCCTCCAAAGACCACTTACAGGGGCAATCACAGGGAAGCAAGGCAGGAAGAAAGTATCCAAAAAGGGAATTTGTTCAAGAGAAAAAAATGGAGACAGATGTAGAGCGACTAGTCACGGCTGGCGGTAAATAACCCTCTGCCTGAGTGCTCTCTTTCTCTAAGAGGAGTTCACACGTTCCATTTCATATTTCCTTTCTAGGAAGTTAAATCTTTGTTTTCCTGGCATTTGTTCATTTTGTTCTTTCCCCTATACGCTTTTCCCCTTCTGGATGGTCTAAAATTGTCTTCTCATTTTCCCTTTCTCTTCCACGTTGTGTGACATTTCTCCAGCCTAATTTCCCTGCACTGTCCCAGGCAACACCTTTCTCTTCCACCCTCTCACAGCCTCCGTGCCACGAGCACTTCGCTCTGTCTCTACATGTGCATAAGTGTACGGGTGCTTCACCTGCTCCTGAATTAGTCCCCACTTTTTTCTCATGTGCACACCTCAACATTAAGCAAATGCAATACACACAGACAGAATATTCATCCTCTCACTCCCATAAACCTGTCAAGGCATATAGGCCAAGAAGCTATCTCTGCATAAATCTAACTCTCCTGTGAGGAAGCAATCTACTCAAAGGCAATAAAGCCAAAGGATATATTATTATCTTTGGTGTGGATCCTACTGGGCTGGGAGGTTGGCTGCTGGCTCCTCTCTGAACTTTCCTTCCCAGCCAGCACAGCCATCCCACAGACAAGTCTAAGCTTCCTTTTCTTGGTCTGACTTCCTCCTCCTGTTGTTTGGCCGGTAACCCAAAGGACAGGGTTTAATTATGGAGTTTGGAAACCTGGCTTAGGCTCCTCTGCCAGCACAGGATAAAACTTCAGCCTGCCTTCTGAACCACCAGCATTCTGCACCGCTGATACCTGCATTATCCCACGCAGCAGAAAATGAACCACATGGAAGAAATGCCAAGTCAAACAAAAAGACAGGTTTAGTCTTTAAACTTCTACTGTGAATTTCACTGAGGAGAAACCAAAACACTGAAGCTCAGAGATTATCCTATGTCAAAACTGTGCCATCGTTTTGACTGCAGATTAAATAAACGGCAAGGCCTTTTTCTGGAAAGGAAAAACACCACAAAGGATGGATCTGAAACAGGTCCAGGCTCCAAAGCTCCCCTCTCAGAGAGGAATGCTGCGGCGAGCCACTGGGTAATATGGGATGTTAACATCATTTGTACAGCTTTCAGGTGACCAATATATTTTCTAGGCAGATGCCCCATTGAAGACTCATAAAACATTTTATACTTCTGGAGATAAAGCACCCATGTCAAATACAAAGGGATAGATGTTCATAGCAGACCCACGTGTGATTCCTGAGGTAAGGCAGGGTGCTGTGCACAGACCACAGCAGGATGTGTCCCTCAGGGGCAAGCACCCTGTTGCCCTGGCATGGAAGGACACTTCAGTACTGTTTTGTCCTTCACCACTGATGAGCTGTGGCTCTTTAGGTAATCTCTCTGCCAGCTGTGCTCTTGCAGTGACCCTGTTTTACAGAGAAGCTGAGGCAATGAATTCAGAGGACAGGCTGCTTGAAAGCCACAGCAGAAGAATTGGGGTGAGGCTGTGTGGATGTAGCATAAAGATGGTTTGTAAGTGCCTCCCACACAGGCAGGATAAAAATGTTTTTCTTCATAGCTGTGACGGTGATAGATAGCTTGGTGAGTCTGAGCTATATCTAGTTGGTATCTGGCTTGAGTCCCTGAAGTTGCAAGGTGATTTTCTGCCATTTTACAGGAAAGACTAAGCAGAATCTGGGAATTTTCTGTAGTAAGTGAGGAAGGTCATGAGGAAGGAAGAACCTTCCCTTCTCTGACTTGTTCTTTCCTTTCTGAGCACCTCCGGAAGTTTGACATGGGCAGATCCCCATGATGGGCACCCAGTGGTGCTAAGAGTGGCAGACATGCTTTGGAGGTGTAAAGCTTTAGGTACTTCTCTTGTCCAGCTCAGCAGCTCAGAGCCACCACTCAATGAGGACTTGGATGAGACAGAGGTAATGACCACATGTGGGGAAAACCACCAGAAGCGACAGCAAAATTAATAGCCAAGCTCTGGCTGTTGCACAAATGGAGAACATTTGTCATTAACAAAGAATACCCCAAATTTTGGGAGGAGTTAGCCCCCCATCTGACAATGATGTAGAAGCAGTGACCCAGTCAGCTTTTAGCCATCTGTGTCTGCAGAGGAGGTTGTGATCTCTCCCTTTCAATGGGCGAGGAGCTTTTGTTCCTGTTTTTGCCGCTCCATGAGCAGACTGGTTTAGTACAAGGTGAAGCTCTGCCTTACATCATCTGGAGCCTGGAGCTGATGGAGGAAACAGCCCCTGGTGTCTAGTGAGCAGGACACCTCACTGAAAGCACCAGAGCCCTGGGGACGGCGGCGGCAAGGCAGTCACGGGGAGCCTGGCACTTGTCTGCCTGCAGGTCCACCCTCTCCTCCTGCCAAAGTGCCACATCTGCAGTCAATAAGGGCCCACAAGCTGGCTCCTCCTCATTAGAGGAGAGAGGGCAGCTGGCAGGGGATCCTCCAAGGGCTCCCAGGCACGGGAATCAGTCCCCTCCCAGCCTGGAATAGCCCAAATTTGGTGACTTTCTGGGCATGCTGTAAAGGACAGCTGTTTGACAGGGTCTCCAGAGGAAGCTGTGGGTATGTTTCCTACATGATGAAGGATATAGGTGGCTGGCCAAGTGCCCACAGAACTGATTTTAATGCTGTTCAGGTTGATTTTATTTTTCTGTGCTGTATAGTTCATTATACACAGTGCCCTGGACAAGCATGTGTTGTTTCAAAACAAACCCAAAACCATACTATTTTAAATCCAAACAAGAAAGGAAAAAAATACGTATTGCAAAAGACCCTTTGGGGTGTTTAGAGGGCCTTCTCAAACACTGGGAGGCTGACGATGAAAGATGTGCTTGCCTTTATCTAACAAATAAGACTTCTGTTATTTTTATTGGCAATAAATACTTGACTATGTAGCTATAAGCAAAACTGAAGCATTAACTTCACCTACGCACTAACCCAGAAAAGTATTTCCAATAGTATTAAGCACCCAGATGATCTCAGGATAAGTGATCAATGGACAGTTAAGTATGTAACATAACATAACCCAAAAGACGATCAACAAGAAAGATCACACACAAAAATTAACTGAGAAGAGGCACAAGAGCTGCTTCCTAAACCTTATGAAGTGTAACACCCGGCGATATCTATTTTGATATGAAGCCTCCAATCACACTTCATGGTATTACAGATTAATAAAACAACTCCTTCTGTAAGTCTCTTAAAAGTCATTACTAAGTGAGTTCAAGTGTTGTATAATGCTTGAAAAGTCCTTCTACCTTCTATAAGTTTAGGGATATTTATTTAAACAGTATAACTCTAGGGCACAGCACAAACAAGTACTGCTTTTTGCTAAGCAATTGTCACCTCTATCCCAGAGTTGAATCTGGAGTTTTTGACAGAAAAAGACCTCCTATCTTTCGCTGCATTATTTAAATACTTCAGATAATTGGCTAAAATACAGAAGTGACACACTACAGAAACATTCACAGCTGCAGGAGCAATAAAACCACTGTAACACTTTCATTAGACTGACCTTTTCTCAGGAGAAGTTACAAGATGTTTAGAATTGATCACCTTTCTACACAGCGTTCAGTATATTCTGATAACAAAACAGAGCAACTGGAGATCATGTTCTCGGGCTCCTGAAAGCCGTGGCTTACCTGGCTCCACTTCATGCCATCCACTTGACTGGCTGCCACTTCCTGGAGAGCGCCCTTGGCTTGTATAAAACGGCTCCTCGCCAGGACTGTCCATCTCATCCTCCACAGACTTGAGACGTTTTGTGGAGCTGAGAAAGTAAAAACACATCATAAGTACGTATGGAAAGGAACGAAGGCACATTCGTTGAGACAGACCTTGCTAAGCCCTGCTTGGGACTAACTTGGTTATGGAAACTATAACAGATCTAAGGCCCTGAGAAGGGGAAGGTGAGTCCTGCACAGCCATCCTGCCCACCCAACCTTCCAGCATCCACTTTTTGTTTCTGCTTTGCTCTGTTGCTAATGACTAAGCTTCAGTGAGATGCAAGAACAAGCTCTCAGAGAGTCCAGACTGAAGCACTAAGCACACATTAGTTTAACCAGAAGATAGTTTAACATTCAGGCTTTTACAGATCACAAAGTAGGAGATTTTTCATAAGGCACAGAGGTCAATAAAAAGGCAAGAATTTAATTTGTATTGCATGATTTTTGCAATTTGAATGAGTACAGTAATGACATACAAGACTTATTTTAACTGTCATATTCTTTCCACAGGTTATTCTGAAAGACAAATTATCAGTTCAAACTTATATTTTCCATCTTTTAACTGTAGCCATTCAATTAACCCAGCTTTCAGTCCTGTAAGAAGAAATGTAGGAAGTGAATGATGGAAGAATCCATTCTTGGCTGAAATGTTCATGTTATACTACAAGTACAAGTATTTTACTCTGTAACTGAATGCCATCAGGCATAAAAATGCCCCAACAGGTCTCTCTGGCCAGTGTCAGTACTAAAGCATTCCCTCGTGATGCCCCACACTTCCCTCACCAAAAGCTCAGGAGACAGAAGAGCCCTTTCAGTGGTCTCTGGTGGCCATTGGCTCAGACTCCAGCAGTTCTGCAGGGAGAGGAACCCAAAGCCAAATACACTCAGCTTGGCTCCGTGTTCTATAATGAGTTGCACAGACTGCGTGGGGACGTTGCTGAGAATTTCTCTTCTAAGTACTTTTCCAAGGCTGGGTCAGCTCACTTTTTTCCCCAAATCTGTATTCTATTAAGACTTAAAGTGTTCAAGAACAGGCTTCTCTGTGTAAGGGGAACGTATTTAACAGACATAAAATATTCCACTGCACTTCGTATTGGTTTAAAACTCGCAGCCTCTCCGCAGCTCCCCACCCAAAGCCCTGCACAGGTAGGAGCTGACGGGTATGCAAAATCAGTTTGTGAGAAACAGGAAGAATAAGTCTTGTGGTATGTGTGGAATGCAGGTTTGGCCATTCCTTAATTTAGAGAATTGTTATGTGTCAATAGGGGAAATTGTGTGCATACAATATAATTACCGCCTGATCATTCTGCTGAGTCTGTGTATTTAAGGAATACTTTTTTTTCCTGACTGGGAACAGCCTAATGAGAGGAAAACAAACATATTACCAAGTTATTAACTACCCATGCTGTTTATAATTAGCTCCTTATCAGTGGTAGCTATTTGCAGAAGAATAGAAGAGCAACAACTGAGCTCTTAAGTAACATTAATAACCTCACTTTTTTGTTTCTGGAGTCCCAGGTAAATTCTACCTGAGAATGGTGGTAATGACGAGCACTGCAGGCTATGAAGTTTTACACACAAAAAAGAAAGAGCATGAAGTTTTTGACTGATGTGTATTGGGAATTGGAGTCACCACGCTCCATAATGTGCACACCAAGTGCAAGATCTAGAATATTCCTCTAATCACTGCAAAGTATAAAAAGTTCTTGCTAAGAGCCTGTCTTTAAAGTTGTTGGTTGGTTGTTTTTAACGAAAAACGACTATATTGAAACTATAGAGACTTTTTACACATGTACTTGCTCACTGCAAAGCTGGTTGCACTGCAGACTGAGATAAAAACGTAAAAGAACCCTGGGCTGAAGTCAGATTTTCTTGTCATGTCTTTGAAATGAGTGATCTCTTTTAGCTGTGGGGAGAAAAATAATCAATCTGGTTCCTTAATAGTGTTCAAGACTACTAGAGTGACTGGGCTTGTTTATAAATCTAATCTCATGGATGGTTAAAGGGAAAAAATCAAAAATATCCTTGTTTGATAGTTGGCGTCTAAGCCAAAATCAAAATCCGACTGGGTAGTCATCTGCATTAATAAATCTGTTTTCCAAAGGCTGAGTCACAAATTTTTAAATGCTGTATGAAAACTAGAATGCATTATAGGCCAAGGTCCTAAAACAATGTTAGTCTCACAGATAACACTTTTTACAATAGAGAATGCATTCAAATCTATCTTAAGTCTTTTCTTTCCCGCTAGGACAAAGCGGCACATCTCGCTACGCTCCAAATTCTCTTCTGCCACAAGTGAAACTCCAGCAGTTCCAGTGGAACTTCTCCCAGTGCACCGAGACACAAGCCAGAAGTTATACAAGCCGTTTTTCTTCAAGCTTGTACTTCTAAAAAGAACTTTAACAGCAATCCAGTTGCACATCCAGCTCTGTGAGTCTGAAACAGCTCCACATTTTTAGGCCCCCAAACAGCTTGTCAAAGGATTTAATGGTTACTTTCCCAGATGAGTAATGGTGGTGGCCTGGGTTTCCAAGTAACCTGGTGGTAGGCAGAGATTAAATTACCTGGTAGAGGATGTGCTAGGTAAAGACCTCCTCATTGCTCCTGGGCTCATGCTGTAGTATGAAGAACTTTCCAAATCTGAGAGGGAGAAATTAGGGCCTGTTCCTGCAGCTATCGGTGCTGGGGAAACAAAAGAGATTGCAGTCAGTAAGTCATGTGAATAAGGCATGAATTGCACTTCAAAATCACTTTCTTCTTCCTCATGAGTGTGTTTAGTTTCACGATGAGAACAGGTGGGACGAGGAAATTAGGAAATGCTAATGGTAACTGGCACTGCAATCAAGAAGATGTAAATTTTATCAAGAATACAATGTTCCATTGCATAGATTCTCTCTTACATTCCTCCTTTTCTAAAGGGAAGCAATTACGGCAAGGCTTTCTTTAAGCACTGCTTTTCTATTAATATAATTCTAACGTTTAATGAAACTTGTTGCTTTTGCTTTTAGGACAACATTGCATCTATTGGCATAGTTACAAATAGGCTGCATCATCCCAGTAGTGTGCTTGGCATAATCTATAAGCAGTATAGGCAAGGAAATACACAACACCTCAGGACCTTCGGTATGTACGTGATGTACATCCACAAGCACAGAGGTTACAAATGCTCCTTGGAGAAAGCACAAAAGCAAATGAGAAACCTGAGTTCTTTTCTGGCTGTGAACATCTGAGTTTTCCTCTGGCCTCTCCTCCAGCTAAATCAAAGCTAAAGATATATGACCTTCAAAGACTTTTCTCCAGCAGCTGGCTTCCACTGTTCACCTCTCATTACCTTATCCAGCACCTAAGTTTTACTCTAAAAGTTATGAATACCTTTCATTTCCCTGTCCTGAAGCCTTGGTTTTACATTAAAACATAATGAATTCCTATACACCCTGAAGTTTGCAGGCACAAGCCTATGAACTCTGGGAACAGAAAAGGAACTGAGCAGTTTAATGTTAAAGTCAACAGATAATGCATTTCACAAAGAAATGCCACTGTACAGCAAATGGTACCACAGCCACTGTGCTATTTACAGGACAATACAACTTTGGGAGCTGACAATTGCAGATGATGATTTTCTCCCACATTTCAGACACATCTGAAAGAGGACGTACTGCACAATAAAATGCACAAGCTTGGCCTGGAATGTATTGTCTGAGAGCCCTGATTCACAGCAACAAAGGCGAAGCAGTCTCAATGCCACCCAAGGATGCTGAGCCAAGTTTAATCTTTGGTCTGAGAATCTGGCCCATTTTCAAACATGAAAAGATCTTTCACTCCAATGGGGCAGGAGTGAGGAAATGAAGACAGGATCATTCCTATCGCCCAGCTAACATGTCTGGGCTGAAACACAGGCTGCTGGGAGTGCTGCCATTGACTGTAGTGGGGCCAGTATTTCACCTCAAGTCTTAAGGAGCTCACAATGTCAGATTTGACAGAGGAATAATGTAGCTTCGCAGCTGCCTCATCATCCCCACAAGACAATTAGTTGTTGTTTGGCAAGGATCTTTTAAGAATGTCATTGAGACAGAAAGGGAACAGCCTCGATAGCCATGGACTTTTAAAAGTATGAGATGGAAAATACACAACGCCATTAAAACCAGAGAAAATCTGGGATGATCATTAAAAGGAATTAATTTGGGAATTAATTTATGACAAGAACGTTCAAACCCTTTGTTATCTTCTCTTAACTATCATATGCTTCCTGCACACTGGGTATATATGAGAGGGTGTGTTAACAGAAAGAAACTAACATTAAGCACAGTAAAATTAACTGCTTTTATCAATTTGTGCTTTCTGCAACAGTTTCCTGACAGCAGCTACAAGAGGCCGTAAAACTGATGAATTTGCATGGAAAAAGAAACCGGTGTAAGTAATTTGTGTAAAAGGTAACACGGACATGGACTGCTATAATTCAGACACCCTGCAGATAGCAGACTGCTGCAGTGTGAGCAGTTATGGGTTAGAAAAATGACCACACTGCAGTCAGTCTGACTTGAATGGAAATCAATCATAAAGGTACTCTCTGCAGCATCTACTCCACAGTTTTCAGCAACTTCCTTGCCAAACAGATTTGTGCTCTGTAAACCCTTTGCTGATCAATTCCTCTGCACCCTCTACCTACCAAAGCCTTACTCACAGGTTAAGCGTACTATTTTCCAAATGGGAACATTAAAAGGCAAGCACTAAATTAAAGCACCGTTTCTTTCTGAGGCACGATGAATTTCCTCGGCACTGCAAAATTTATGAAACAGTTTTATTCCAAACAGATATGGAAGAAAAACTGGTATGTGAATAATGCTTCTGTTCTTTCTCTCCCTCCTGCCTCTGCTGCTTGCTCTCTCCCCAAATCCTGGCCATTTCTGTTCCAAGCCTTGAATTGGCCCTATAGGAAAATGAAATGTATCTCCAGAGCAGGGGTGGGGTAGGAACAACGTATTGCTAACACTGTGTAAACTCAGCACAAAGTAGTAAGGGCTAATCACACAGTAATTTCTGCCTGGGGTAGCAAACATGAAGGATGCTTTGTCACAGGCCAAACCACTCAAGAACCTGTTTGCAAGCTGAGGGTTAAAGAACTAACCCAACCTCCAATATACACCAAGAGATCTAAGCAGCAGAGGTTGAAGTGCCTGGCTGGCCTGCGGCAGTGAGTACCTACAACCCCTTGGCAGTCCTTACACAGGAGTCACAATCCTGCCACAACCAGCTCAAGGTCTCTGGCCCTAGAAGTGGTTTGGCAAACCTTGCACAGGTTCTGAACTCCCTTCTCCTTCCTGCCTGATGGGCACATATTTGATGCCTGTCTTTCAGCAAAGGGTATCCATACCTTTGCTCACAGTTACTATCACAAAACACAGCAATGTGCTGATGTGTAGAGCCCACCCTGAGACTGTCAGGAAGAGGTTAATGCCTTCCATCTTACAGCGGAAGCTTGCTTCCTCTTCCTGGCTGGGCTGAAGCCCTGTGTGCTTTCTCTCTCTGCTTCAGCCTCCTCACACCTCCTGTGCTGCGCTTTGGCTGAGGGGAGATCACTGCTTGGCATCTGCCTCCTCTACTCACTCTTGATTTTCATCCACAAGAGTGGCCACAATGCTGCTAATCCAGCCAGGAGGCATCCAATGGCTCCTAATGGCTCCTGCTCCTAATGCCTTTTCACACTGCCTTGTGGACTGTCCACCTCATATGTGCCCAGAAAGCTGATGGGAAGGGAATACTTTCATCTGCTTGCAGGTTTCCCCACTCTGGAGAGTGAGCAAAGGGATCAAAGTGGTGCAAGCTGTGGTCAAACTGTGTAAATTATACCTCTCCTTTGTAGCAGCTGACAATCCACCATGCAACCTCCCTAAACCCCTGTTCCTGTGCCCCAAGAACACTCTGGCCCTCCATGAAGTGGCAGCATGATTGGGATGCTCAACCCCAGCACAGCCTGAAGAAACTTCAGGCAACATTAAAACCACACCATTTCCCCCCAGAAGAAACGCTCTGCAGCAAAGTGACCTTCTGATAGCTCAGGAACATCTCCCAGACAGGAAAGGGTGTCAGAAATTGCAGTTGCAAGTCAAAACAATAGTCTCCACCTATGTGCAGGCATCAAGATTTCATCTGACCCAGGGCCCTGACCTGGCAGGGGGCAAGGAGGAAGGACCCCTCTTCCCCTACCACACAGTCATGTCCACAGGCTTTCAGTGCAAACAAACTGATACCAGCCTCAACTCCCATTTCAGCTGCTGGCATTTGTGCAGATGGGACATGTTTCACTTGCTCTGAGTGGAACAAGGAGGTATTTTGCCCAAAAGGAGGAGGAGGAGGAAGGCGGGTGCCCCTCCTGAGCACCAGCACTGTGCTACTGCCAGGGACACCTCGCAGCATCACCTACTCCCTCCGCTGCCAGCCTGTTAGCTCAGATCTTCACCCGAAATGGCAAGAAAAATAACAGAGAAATTTAACAAAAATCCCTCTGACTTAACCCAATTGGAATATTTGTTTTTAAAATTTTATTGAATTACAGAACAGGAAACCCACTAAATAAAACCAGCCAGGCTGGCATTTGTCTTCCTTGGAATACAGCACTCGTTTTTAGTCATGTTAATATTTAATTTCTCTCTTTTCCATTTTTATGTATTTATTTTTACAAAGGGGCTGGGATGTGACTAAGATCATTACGTGAGTAACGCTGCAGTGAAGTGATAATGTGTTTAAGGTTAAATGGGAGAAACATGACATTTGACTAATAAACTTTTTCCTGTGTTGTGACTCCATAAACAAAGGGAAACACACTGTGCTGCTGCTGCTGCCGCCGAGGGGAAAGGGGAGCTGGGTGTTGAGCTCTTTTTTTTGCAAGGCTTTTGTTTCTTACACACTGTATCATTAGATTCAAAGAGGTTGTGGCGAATACAACAGATATGAAATGTGTGATGTTCATTTTAAAATTACAAGTACAGCCTGCTATTGACCATCTAATTATGCTGAGTTCCATTTATAAACATAGCTAACCACTAAGTTTATAGAGACTTTTTGTGCTGCTTTAATAGGATATTGATCGAGAGCAAGGTTTGAGTGGACTGCCATTGAATTGTGTAATGGCATACAAAAGGCAAGGTCACGGCAACTGTTCACTCTATGCCTGCAGTCTATTTTTTATTATAATCTTTTTTTTTTCTCTTCCTCTCATACCCAAGCCCACACAGTATGTTTTGGATTGCAGTGCTTTGCTAAGGAATACAGAGTATCTTTTTAAATGTTAATTTTCGTGCCGCTGACTTTAACTACCTTCACTCCTGTAATGCCTAGTATAGCAGAAAACATACAGGCTGCTGCTCAGAGTGAGCTGGTTGATTACACCCCAGCTTCCACGCACATGTTCCGCGTGGAGGAGAGCCCCTTCTCCTCTCCTGGGCTACAAGAAGGCAGCGGTGTCCTCCCTGCCCCTTGCACCCACACCTTGCCACAGGCACTCCAGCGTGTTCTAGGGTGCCCAGAGAAGCTGAGGCTGCCCCATCCCTGGCAGTGTTCAAGGCCAGGTTGGACACAGGGGCTTGGAGCAACCTGCTCTAGTGGAAGGTGTCCCTGCCCGTGGCAGGGGGTTGGAACTGGGTGAGCTTTAAGGTCCCTTCCAAACCAAACCAGTCTGGGATTCTATGATTCTACAACTTGTCCTGCAGGTTGTTTCAGCTCTGACTGGCTACTGGATGAAGGGCAGGAGGAAGCTGTTTTCCCTCTGTCACATCCACACTCCATGCCTGGAGTAGCAGCAATTACTTTCATTTCTAGCACTTGTCCACCTGCCTCACGGCAAAGAGAGCTTCAACCCCCACCTCCTTGCTAAAGCTGCCACTAACCAAGCGTGGCACCCTGCAGCATTGGTGTTTCAGGATCCCAAGCTTTCCAGAAAGCCTTGGCCACAAAAGCACCTCGTACCTGTGGAATTAGTGTAACTGTTTCAGGCATAACCAACTGGACCATTTCTGTGTTTATACAGGAGCAGTAAGTAACTGCACATATGCTTGTGTGCTTTTGGTTTCACTGATTCATTAAAAGGATTGAACGTCACCCCACTTGCTCCATGTAGCTCCTTGCTGCACACAGCTATCATCTCTAAACTCAAAGCGTGGCATTTCCAGTCCAGGGCGCAGTCAGAATTCCCTTGTTTATCAGCATGAGGAATGATGTAATTTTGACAAATAACACAGCACAAAACAAATATGTTTGATTTGGCTCTAGTGAACATTCATAAATCCTAAATCTTTCTTCACATCCTGGGCAGTGCAGTTTATCTGGCTGCTTGAAGGACCTCCAAGGGAGGAGATCTTCCCAGCAGCTCTCTGCACCAAGAGCACATGGTGCAGACTCAAAGCCAAGAGGGGAACAGCCTTCCCCATGCCTCTCTCCCTGCTCCCAGCCGCTGCCAAGCGAACGGGACTGTATGTAGACTTACTTGGTGGTGGCTTGGCACCAGCCACCCCTCTGCCGGCACCTTTTGCAGAGGGTACTTCTCAGTGCCCTGCAGATAGCTGCACACAGTGAGTGGAATATTTTCCTAACAAGGGGAGGGAGAGAGGGAGGAAGGGAGGAAGAAGGTTCTGCTTGGCCAACAGCTCGCTGTGAATCCGCAAAACCCGTTCATCTCCAGTGCTTCAGCTTCTGAGCCTTTTGTTGTCAGCCCAAACCTCTCCAGACATGGAAGAATAAAGTCTCTGCTGTCTGAGACAAGGACATGTAATGACAGGACAAGGGGAATGGCTTTAACCTGCCAGAGGGGAGACTGAGATGAGCTCTGAGGCAGAAGCTCTTCCCTGTGAGGGTGCTGAGGCGCTGGCACAGGGTGCCCAGAGAAGCTGTGGCTGCCCCATCCCTGGCAGTGTTCAAGGCCAGGTTGGACACAGGGGCTTGGAGCAACCTGCTCTAGTGGAAGGTGTCCCTGCCCGTGGCAGGGGGTTGGAACTGGATGAGCTTTAAGGTCCCTTCCAACCCAAACCATCCTAGGATTCTGTGAAGGGATGCCCCCCATTACTTGGGGTGACAGACAACGCTTAGAAAGGAGCTCACACCCTTCACTTGCTAATAATGTAGAACAGACAGCACGGTCTGCATATCCACATCAGATGGCATCTGCTTTTAAGATGAAATTTATACTTTCTCTATTTTACTAGGCTCTGCAAGATTCAGTAGCTGGGTAGCATTTTGAAAGTAAATCTGCATCTGCAGGACTGAAGAAAGCAAGTTTCTATTACCAAAGCAGTCTAGACTTGTTCAACAGCTCACAGAAACTGTGATGATCAGCACTGATGGGTAAGATAGATAATGGTAACAACTGACCTTTCGCTTGATTAATTCATTCCCCAAATTTGCATGATGGAGACAACCGCCTATTACTTGAGCCTCCTTGTCATGTGGACCTCTGGGAACTTTACTAAAGAAACATGGCACGTAATTGCTACCAATAATATTTCATAAGAACAATTTCAGGTGTCACCAGCCACAGACCAGTTAGAACTGTGGAAAATCACTTGTTTCTATCATTTACTTGAAGATGTCCTTGCTCATTGCAGGGGGTTGGACTAGATGAGGTCCCTTCCAACCCAAACAATTCTGTGGTTCTATGATCACACTGTTGTAGGTGCAGGAAAGAAAAATGACAGTGGGCATACACAAAGATGACCTCTGTAAAGGAAACAGAGCACACTCAGGAAGAGAGCAGAGGCTAAACGTGAGGGCCCACTGTGGACAGGCAGGCTTGTTCTTTCCTTAGCCATGGTGGCTTTGGAAGGAGCAAGGAGTTTTTGGGAAGTAAAACCAAGAGAATGAACTTAGGACATTTGATTATTTAAGCTACAGGCTGTTAATAGCTGCTGGTGAGTCTGCATGATGGTTGCTCATAAGTTGAGCACCACAATGTGAAACTAACCCACAGACTGGTCTCAAATCAAGACACAGGAATATGTAGACAACCCAACAAGAGCTATATTGAAAAGCACACTCTTTAGAAGACCTTGTCTGCCAATTCAAGTAAATATGCAGCAACTACATTGTTGCTCTGTTACGTTAAATAATTCTTTGAATATGAGTAGGTGAACTCATACTGCCTTTGCTGGGAACTTGTTGTTAGACTCTCCACTAAACATATCCTACGGGGTAGCCACAGCATGTCAGGCTGTGGGCTTCTCAGGCCTCGTAAAGTAAACAAGGTTACAGCTGGTCAGTACATGTCTGGGGCATCTCCAAGGAAAATCCAGGGTGCTATCAAAAGCAGTGTAGCTAAATCAGTTGCTGGCACTCTTCCCTCTGAGTCAGTTCTGAAGTGATATCCCGATATGCTTTGGGGACACTATTTTTGGTAGAGGTGCTGGCTTGTAGACAGGATATAAAACTGAGGTCTTGACCTCCTAGGACTATTAAAGAGCCCGTGAAAAACAGTGCAAACCCCTGTGTCTGGAACAGATTAAAGCCGAATCTTTTTATTTTGCCCACCAACATCTTCTTTCTTATTTATGATAAAGCTCCTGTCCTGCTCCTCCTATGTGCAGGTGTCCCACCCTTGGAGGTGGTGCACTTCAATGGCAAGCAGAGGGAACATCTCAAACACAGTTCATGGTTTGCAAAACATGCTGAACGCTAGGATTTGTGATACATAATATTTCAGTTTAGCTGCAATAAAGTATCATGGAAAATTAATAAGCATGAAACATGATGCTCGTGAGGTCAACGCCAGACTCTGAGGGAGGCTGGGGCTGGGGCTGGCCGTGAAGGCACTTTTTGAGCAGCCTGTGCTGTGCACACATGAAGCATGGCTGACAGAGTCCAGAGGCAGTTCTGTTTGTAGGGCTTCTACAGTGAAGATAAGATTGTGGTGAAGTCGGATGCCTTGCAGAGGGGGAGGGTGAATCCTCTGGGCTTCAAAAGCCCTACACTGAAATAAAGTGACATAACACCGAGACGTTCAAAGGAGGGCGATAACTTGGTTTTGTCCACCACGGCTGCAGGTACCAGCAAGCGGGTGCCCACAGTGCAACCAGTTAGGTGTCAAAGTCCCTATTTAAGCACTGCAGTAAGTGAACTGATTTGCAAATGTGCTGAGCACTCAGCACCTCCTCTTGACTTCTAAGTCCTCTTAACTTTGTCCTTCTCACAAAATTCCCACCAGTTGTCAGGGAAGAAAACTCAGGAGAAATGTCTGCCACAAACTTTTTCTCTCTCTGTCTCTCTCTCCCCCCAGTGCATATAACTCTGACATTCATGTATCTCCCACTTGCCATGCTTTCCTAGTTTTGAATATGAAGCCAATTTACTAGGTAGTGCAAGCCTTTCCAAAAGAGGAAATAAATCAGGAAAATCCTTACAGAAACTCTTGTGTTCTGACTCAAAACCGCAGCCTCTTTGCTAGGTTTGTGCCAGTTAGATTCCAGCCCCAGAAAGCCTAAAGCTACTTGCTCAGAGCCAGTACACAAACAAATATTCCTGCTATCTAGGAGGAGAACCATTTTTACCACTGTCTGTGCTAAACAGATGAGTTACAAACTCTGAGGTTCTAAAGGGGCACGTAGCTGAGTGGTTCACCTGGAGCAGTGGTAAATGGTGACAATCTGATACTACTGCATAGCTCTACACTAGGTGCAGAAAGGACCCCCAAAGGTCTAGTTAGTACTTATGGCCCTGGTTTACTCTCTCCTTGGACTATCTAGATTATGTCATAGCAAAATACAATCAATGCACCTTTGATCAATGGAACAGGGTGGTGACAGGTACTCTTAATTCACTGTTGTTAGGGAGTATTGACAAGCCTGTAATGATCATGCTGCAATGTGTCATTCATGCAGAGGGCATTAGCATTCTTTAAAGGTCAAAAAACAAATCCTTCTAGAAGACAGAATTCCATAAAATTAATGGAAAATGCAGGCCTTGCAAAGTCAAGATGTATGCCTCTGCACAACTGAAATTGTCAGAGCTGAAGTTGGTCCCAGTGTTGGCATTATGGACGAGTTCATCAATTTGCAGGTGTACAAACACATGTACTCAGGGCACAGATGAACACCACGTTTAAAAGCAGCCTAAGAAAATTGCCAGGCTTATGTGCACGGATCATGTAATTTCTAGAGGTCTAGTTAAAATAGCTCTACCAAAATGCAAGTCCTGCAAGGGTTCTGGCAGCTAAATGTGGGCATTTATCTGCACTCTGACACCAAGTCTGCCCATTTTCAGCTGGGTGCCACAGGAACTTACCAACTTGCACATGCAGGTTTGCAGAATTACTCTCTTTTTTTTTTTTACTATTATTA
>NW_009930584.1:0-97098 GCF_000696875.1 Nestor notabilis
GAGCAGTTCGCAGTGCAGTGGTCAGGATGCTGGGTGTGCAGCCAGCAATGCCTGCCGTATTTTTTCACACTGCTTAAGGAGCTTGAATCAGTGCCCTTCTTGTAGGACTCTAGTTCTAAGTGTAATTTCCTGAAAGAACTTTAAATGTAATTCCATTCAAGCTTGTCAAAGCTGATTAACAAGCTTTTCAGCTCATTGGCCTCTTCAGCGCTTGGAAATACATAAGTGAAAATCGTATCTTAATAACTGGCGTTTTGCAATTAATTGGAGGATTTCAGCTTAGTTGTGTGTTAGGTTCTTTACTCAGGATAATGCTTAGTTTTGCAGAGGTCGAGTTGAATGACTGAGGTGGCTTGCCAATGTCAACATTGAAAAGAGAAGACTATTTTTCTGATTCCAGCCTCAAGGAAATAGTTCTTTCACATTGTAGGTGGTATTTTTAAATGACAGCTGCAGTGAGTTAAAAATAGTAATTCTATTTCAGCACAGATTTGATTTGGACATTTCCTGTGTATGAATATCTAATCACTTGGATGCTTCATCTCCTGAAAATCAGACACATATACCCCTTGAGTATTTTGAGTGCAAATAAAACCCAAGGTGTTTTTGCATCTCTCTAATGCTGTTCAGCATCACCACAGGATCGCTGAGGTTGAAGGGGGACCAATGAAGATCATCTAGTCCAATGCCCCACACTCAGGAAGGGTTTGGTATAGGAGGCTGCCCAGGACCATTTCCACCTTGAAATAATTTTGTAAAATAAAAAATTAGAAAATTCCATCCTTAAACAAGGGTTTCCTGTGAGAACAGTAATTGTAGATTTGTAGGCAGGGACTTGTAGAACATTTAGCTGCTTGTATTTGGGCTCTGTTTAACAATTTTAGGTATTCGGTCACTATGGTAATACAAAGAACCACCAATGGAATAAAGAGAGTTTATGGGGAATATCACAGTGATGCTCCTCCTGTCTCATTTACTTATAGTAAGTTATGCTTCTGTCTCAGTCTTTTGTCAGTTGTGTGTTTTTCTTTGGGAGTGGGTATTCTGTGGACAGAAAGGGACTTTGATTTTTTTTGTATTTTCCTTATTTCAGCTGAAAGAAAGAAGGACTTTTCTACTTCGTTTGTAATTTCAACTCATGGGAAGCAACTTCCACTGCTGTTAATTTGTAGTTGGTAAAGAAGGTTGTCCATTACACTCATTGTTTCCATAGTTCCAGACTTAAAAGAAGGCTTCTGGAGAGGCACCAATTGCTTTGTCAAGGGATATTGCTAATTGAATTAACTTTCCCAACAGAGCCTCATTATGATGTGTGCTGTTTTTCTTGTGATGCAGAGTGAGGTTTGTAAGCTCTTTTGTATGGATTGGTTTACAGTAGTTTAACAGTAGCAAATGTCCTGTTAATATTTTTAAGGCTTACTTTCATTTATAGAAGAACTCATTCCTGCCTTGAAAATGCTTAAGATGGCTTAGCTATTTGTGTTAAGTGTGTGGAATAAAATTAAATTTGTAATTACTGACAATTATATATACATATTACTTGATATTTAAAGAGTAAAACTGCTGTTGGTGCTGATGTGCAAAGCTGACTTCTTTGTAAGATCTTAGTGTCCTGCAATGTGTGAAAAATTTATAAAAGTGGATTTGGAAGAAGCTTCCTTTGAAAGCAGTTTAAAGGGCATTAGTTATAAGCCTCTTATTAAACAAGTGTTTGTCCAAATTACTTTTTTTTTTTCCTTTAATTTTCTAATTTCTTTAAATGTTTAGTGGAGAACCTTGTAGGTTATAATTCTAACACCTGCGTATTGAAGGCAATTGAGTTAGCTTTTATGTACAGACAAAACAAATCATGCTTAACTGGAGAGAAATCAAACATGGCTTTATTTTGCACTGCCCTGCACATGGGGATAAAAAGCTGGTGTTGTTTAAATGTGCAGCATCAGGATCTTGACCAGTGGCATGCAGGGAATGTCTGTGGTCATGAAACGCTTCTGCACTTCTGAAGAATATAGTGGGTACATAATACAAACAAGCTGGTGTCCATGCTTCAGGGATCCGTGTTTGCAGCCCAGAATATTAGCTTAAATTACCAGTTTGGCTGCATGTACCAGGCTGTGGGCTGGAGTGACTGTGCATGGGGTTATCTGTCTCTGTTGACCATTATTCAAAGGGGATGATTCTGGCAGAACTGGCAGCTGGGAGAAATATCTTCAAACAGACCTAGCATAAATTGGTAGGGTTTGTCTGATGGTCTGCAGTTTTCTAGGAAACTCAATTTGTGTAAATTTCTATTTAATTGCTTTAATTGGCTTTTATTTCAGGGAGTGAGTTTGTGTACTGTCTGAAAAACAGAAGAGCTGTGACAGAAACGGCATCTGTCTTGGGATTAATGCTTGCTATTTGTGTCAGTATTTGTGTGTGAATAAGTTTGTGCAACTCTGATTTTGCACAATAAAAAATACTGGTATGTTTCTTAAGGCATGAATCAGCTAATATATTAAACTTTTTGGAACAGCTTTAAGTTGGGAATTTTCCAGGGCTTGGCAGACATCAAATACAGAGTTGTGACTGCCTGGTTTGGTTGGCGATCAGTTCTCTTGATCTTCCCTCATACAGCCCTTTCGTTCATTTTTCTTTCCTGAGAGTTTGGAAATGCATGAAAAGAAACAGCTACAGTTGTGCTCTGAAATAAGAGGTGTTTTGTCTATGTTTATAAAAGAACATGGTTAGCATAATTCTGCATTTTGCCAGGAAGACATATCTTGGACAACTACATTTTGTGCCTGCCTTTCACTGTCGTGCGTTAACAATGTAAGACAGCCTGTCACTGGTTGATCTTGCAAGAGTGCAGTGAAATAAAGTGTGTGCTTGGAAAGGGATAGATAATTCAGTGCGTTCTGGTTAGTACATTTCTAGCTTGTGCCACTATGCTATGGAGTCATCTCTTATGACCAGATATCTTCTCTGTTTTTCAAAGGTTTCGGGGATTTTTGAAGTCTATAAGCCTTTCATTTGCTTCCACCTAGCAGTGCCTGTGCTGGACCTACCAACAAATTCAGATGGTTTTCTGATTTTCTCATGTGAGTTATTGGTGTTAGAGTGGAATCAGATTGGAATAGGTGGTTGTTAGCAATTGAAAATAACAGCGTCCTGGAATAATGGAACCTCTTTATCAAGTATCATAATTGATCATTCTATTTTTTAATAAGCTATTTACAGGTTTAGCTAGACTACTTTGTGTAACAGTTATCCTCACTTTCCTAGTTTACTATCTGTATAGTAAACTAGAATATATTCCCAAGGTAGTTCAGATGCCTGTTTTTGTTTTTCTTCTCCACTTTCCCTTGTAGGATGGGATTATATTTCCAAATTCTTTCTTTCTCCTGTCTAATTTTCCTTTTAATTGTAACAGCCAAAACTGTGCATTATTGTGTATTTCTTACCACAAAGAAACATTTTTTTCCCTCTAGATATTTTTTGGAAGTTTATTCTCTAATCTTGTCTACTTTGCAACTGTGTTTTATTTTGCCTGGAAGCTCTTTTCTCAGGTTTGCTTTCAGAGGCATATGATTCTAATTCAGGCCAGCGCTCTGTGTATTAAGCGGAACAGCAATGTTATACAGATATCATTCCCTGAAGGATCACTTCTCCTCTATTTCCCATTCTCTGTGGCTTTTGTGCAACTCTGTTATGCACAGATGATCAAGAGTGACTCTATTCATGTTGGCCACCACCTGCTATTATTGTTCATTCTTCTTCAAATATCTATCTTCTAAAATATTAAAACATACAACCAAACAATTAGCTTGCCTTATATTTTTATGGCTTATGAAGTACATTTGATAAAGAAGGTGCATTGAATGTGAGGTTGTATTTTTAAAATGTACTAGTAATCTGTTACATCTTTTTGTGTAGAAGTATGACACAAAACTGTTTATAAAATGACCATTGAGAATATGTGGTAGCATTATAGTTACTAATTTGTTTTCATGCTTAGAATCCAGATAGAAGCCTCCTTTTCTAAAGGCAAAATTCACTATATTTAAAAAAAAAAAAAAAAAAAAGGCCACAAAAAGCCCCCACCCAACAGATACTCATATTGGGGACAGAATGTAGAAAAAAATATTGCAGAAGACAATGAAAAGAAATTGAAAGAAAATATTGCAGAGACAAGGAGAAGATTCTTCACTGTGAGGTTGGTGAGGCGCTGGCACAGGTTGCCCAGAGAAGCTGTAAATGCCCCATCTCTGGCAGTGTTCAAGGCCAGGCTGGACGGGGCTTTGAGCAATCTGGTTTAGTGGAAGGTGTCCCTGCCTTTGGCAGGGGGTTGGAACTAGATGATCTTAAAGTCCCTTCCAGCCAAAAACATTCTATGATTCTATGTTGTGTAAGAGAAGTATCTCCAAAAAGATGTTAGAAATAGTGGATCTAGTGTCTTCTTTATGATGACAGTACCTTGATATGTGCATAAGATAGTGAGAAACTTGTTATCCAAGGAATGCTGACTCAGAACAGCGTATTTAGGAAGCAGTAGTAAAGGATGTAGTATTTGCATGTATGAAGCTTGGATATGTACAGAGAGCTTCCAAGGTGTACAGCAAAGGTACTGCTTCAGCAGTTAAGATAGTATGTTTCCTGTAATATGTGAAAACCATAATTACAGTTTATTCTCTTAACTTGAATGAAAGGAAATGCAGAATGAGTTCTAAGAGTATATTAGATGGCTGGTCCACTAAGGAAACCAAATGGTATCTGCATGCTTTGAGATTTGCATGGCAGAATACAAACCAATGGCTTTTGATTGTCTGGAATACACTTCAGAGGTTGGGATTTTTCAGAGGTTCGGAGGTTTAAACCACTTTAGTAACAACACAACATACTTTACATCAGTGTTAAAAAAATACTTGAGGTACAAATACATAGGCAAGTCTTTAAATTTCTGTGTAGTTAGCATTGGCAGTTCCTTTTGTTTAAAATGAAAGCCCCATTTCTCTTTGTATCTTTCATACTCCAACTCCTCTCCCAGTGAAAGTGAGGAAAATGTTGAATGACAAGTGCTAGTCTGAATTATTATTTCCATAATCATACACTGTTTGGGAGTGAAGTTTGTTACCCTTCATCTGAGTCTGTATTCAATTAGTCAGGAAAAAAAGGATGAATCGTGCATTTGTATACCTACACTTGACTTGGAAATTTGCCTAACATTGCAGCTGCTTTTGATTTCGGTTAGGATTTTGATAAGCTTTATCTCAGTACTTGCAATAGAAAACACATGGTTGGGATGATTATATTATTTTTGTACATCTTTAGGGGACAACTTGATTGAAGAAAAGATAGAAGTTGCACTCAGTCAAATGCAGCGGTAAATAAAATCATTATTTACAGCCTGTTCAGTTAAACTCCCCAAATTACCACCTATTTATGAAAAGACATCACAGTTCAAAAAAAGAGGAGAGCGTGCGGTTTATAAGCATGTTTGATTGTTGCACAACTACACTTTGTTCTTTCTTTTTTCTTCTCACCTGTCTCCTGTACCTGTCATTACAACATTTTGCTTCTATGCATGCACACATACTTTCACTCTGTTTCCCGCTGATTTAGTTATGTTGGACCAATGAGGGACAGTTTATGTGTAGTAGCTAAACTCCATACAAAGTATCAGCATGTTTTTTTGCAACCTTGTTGAAACAGCAGCACTGACTGAAAGCAAAGATGTAGATGCTTAGCTTTTAAGTAAAAGCAACAATATATATACATGTGTATCTTTTTGTCTTGTTAGGGGTTTTCCCAATGATCCTCTTAAGATTAATTACAAAAACAAACAAACAAAAAATCCAACAACAACAAGACGCAAACAAAAAAAAAAAAAAACCAAAACAACAAAAAAAACCCAAAACAAAACGTCAAACCTTTAGTCTCTGATATTACATTCTGCAGTAATTTTTATCTTCTTTAGTTGAAGTGCATTCTTCTTTCATCAATTTTAGTTTGTCTTTTTATGTTTTTTTTTTTCACTTGAGTTTTAGTTTGTTATAATGTGATTCCTGTGTCATCTGTTTCATTGTTACAGAAGTTGGATGTATAGTGAGTAACAGTCTTGATCTTTTACTTACTTTCCTGATACTAAAAAGGCTGTCTATGTAAGTGACCGAATAAACAGTTCATTCCTTTCATGCCTGTCTTTTCCTCTTGGATAAAACTGAGACATTCTCCCAGGGTGGTTGAGATCCAACATTTGATAAGTCAAGCATAGCCGGAAGGAAAAGTAGATACCTGTCTTGTCTGAAACAACCATTTAGCCATGTATTTTAATGTCATAAAATCAGCAGTGCTGTTGAATACAATGCATCTGTTCATCTCATGTCAAGTTAATTTTTATGTAGTGTGGTTTTGGGCCCAAATAAAACATTTAAATCATCTTTCTAGCTCTTAATCAGGTGACTAATGCATACATGCCTTAAAATATTTCTACTAATTGTTCTAAATTCTGGGTAGCCGTGATACTGTTTTTCTGTATTGCGAATGCTGTGTGCTTTCAAACAAAACAAAACAAAAAACCAGCAAAACACAAAAAACAACTAAACATCATTTTACCATTCAGTTTCTTTTTAATAAAGCTACTATTTTGCAGCTCCATTAATATTAACTTGACAAACTGGAAAATACAATGTAATAGCACTGATTATACTTCTATAATTTTGGTCTGATGTGAGTCTGAAGTTGTAAGAATAATAGTTTAAAGGATATATGTGTTGTTTGTATTTTATAATCACTTCCAGTATAATTTAAAAGAGAATTTTATTGTGTATGCATCCAACTTATAATGCGTAGTGGTTACACACAAGAGGGCACACTAAGTCCTGTGGAATACAATTACAGAAAACCTTTTCAGTTAGGGTAAAGTAATATCTGCAAAGAAAATAGTAAAAGAACACCATGAATGTGGTGCTATGTATAATTTTTTTAACAAATGTTTTATATGAATATATTGTGTATGTGCCAGAAAACCTAACTAATCTTACTTGAAGGTCATTTTGGTTTAGTTCATTAAAGATCTGTGACTGACGGTTAGCATTGTTGTTTAAGCTGTTCTAAAGAAAAGAAAAAGAAAGTAATCTAACATATCATAATTTCTTTCTTACCATAGAGTGTTATAGTCAAAAGATTACAAATAAAGAAGTGAGGTTCCAGGATTCAAACACAGACATTTAATGATCTCAAAAACTTTTAAAAGTTATTGTTAACTTTTGTTAAAGTTCTTTCCTGTTCACATTGGAGATTTTATTTTGTATTCCTTCTCTGAAACAAGCACAGTGCTTCTCCGCTTCCATCACTAAAATTGTGTATGGAATGATTTTTTTAAAAAAGATAATATTAGTGTTGCTTGAATAATTTTTGTCCTTGGATTGTTCTTAATTTATTACTGAAGTAGCAATTAATTTAAGTTTTAAGGACCAGTTTCCCCTTGGTCTTTTCTGTACTAGTGTTAGCTTTATAGTCTTGCTTCAGAGCATTTTAGAGTCATTGATGGGACTAAATAATTAGACTTTACTATGCATCTGGGCTTCTGTTCATCTCTCTACTTTTCTCATCCCTCTCTTCCTAGGAAGACATTTAGTGGCCTAATCTCCATTAAAAGCAGTAGATACTATCTCTCTAGATCTGCACACGTTCTGAAAATCTATCGTATAGTTTGCAGAAGATGGCTTAAGATGCCTGTAAGAAGATTCTTAGGGAATTTTCTTTCAAAAACAATGAATGCAGCCAGTATTACTCTGGCATCTTCATTATTACAGACAATTAACGTTTTTAAATATTCCACACACTCTGAATACTGTGTGGAAGATCTCCCTAGTACTAGAGCAATAGTAAAACTAAATTCTGTGTGGAAAATGAACCAGCAACTGTCGAGACAGTGATGTAATCTGACAGCTACTAACCATATAATCTATCTTGCAAATTTCTGTTTAACTGGACCCTGGAGCAGAAGAGTAATACTTTGTTCTCTTATCATTTTGGCTACATTCTAGACTTCTATTAAAGATGTGAAAAACACTGTTGCCTGGGAGTATATTTCAGTAGACTTATTCTTAAAATGGTGTATTTCTGTTCTTATTCTTTATTTGCTGCTTACCTTTTCATGTAATATTTCAGTTCAATAACAAGAAAAGCAGCTCTGCAGCATATGAAAATGTATTCTTAAAAAAGTCAGCTCTGTGGGATGCAGTATAAGATAGAATGCAGTTGTATCTGCAAGACAGCTTAAAAAGTTTTTGCTTGTCTTTTCTCTGTGCCCCTCTAAAAAGAATCTGGCTGTATGTTCTGTATGCACCCCTTTGGGTACTGGCATGTAGCAGGTAATCTTTCCTAACTGTCTCATCCCAAGACTGACCAGACCCTGTGTCATCAGCCTCCTGTTATATTCGTGTGCTTCAGTCTTCCAGTCATATTAGTGGCTCTCTGCGAAGCCTGTTGTGTCAATGAAATTGCAGTTTTTCAATAGACTTAATATCAATTCTGTTTTTTTCCAGAGGATTAAGGTAAACTGAGTGAATTGTTAGGCACTTAGCTTATGACTATTTAGCAGAAAAAAAATCGTGCAGTAGGGGTTTGTTAACAGTTGTTGAAATAATCTGATTGCTTTCTCTTACTGAACAACTGAGCTACTAAATAATGAAGAAATAATGGATGTTTTGCTTTGCTTCTGGAAGGACTGTAGGGTCCTGTATTGACTTTAATTTGCCTGTGAATTTAATTTTTAATTTATTTGTTTTTAATTTAGAAACCCACCAACCAAACTCTTAAAACAATCTTCAACATTCACTAGTGATTTAATTTTTAACTCTGGGAGCATTTTAAATTTATTTCAACATACTTAAATGTGGTTGAGTCTGCCCAGATTTTGCTCGATTTTTGTTAAATTTGGATATGGCCTTATTCCAGGTTGAAGTCCATCCCAGTCTGAACTGCCTCCTGAAGGGCGATCATGTTCTCTTTGATCTGCATGTTCCTGCCTCTTCCCTTGAGTTGTCTTCTGCACTTGTGTAGCTTCTTACAAAGGAAGGCTGCGCAGAAATCTGAGTTAAAAAGACACATTTCCTATTGTGGCATCCCAGGCTAAAATTGGCTTAGTTTTGTTGTGAATACACATCCTCATGTGTGTTATGCTTGCAGTAGTTGAGTGGTTAGATGATGGCAATCTGGAGAGGTTGCAAGCACTTTGGAGTTCAGTATGTAAGTGATTTTTAAAAATTAGTTTAAATCACTAAGTTGAAATTCAATAGCAATGAAGTACAAAGTATTATGGAAAGAGAAATTCAGGGTGCAAATGAAAAATTGGGAAACACTCAGATAATTGTTTTGTAGTTATAGCAATATTGGCTCAGGTTTAATAGAACAAACAGATTTGCTGAGGTTACAAAGAAACAGCACTTACAGCTTTAGCAATACAAGTATTTATTTCCTTTGTTACAGGGGCTGTGCCGTCCCTGTGGTTCTTTTGAAAGACCAGTCTATGTAAGTGGTCTTAATTTATTATGGGCAAAATGAACTATTTCAACTCAGAGCACAATTTAAACTTTATTTTAATAATCCACCTATTCTGTGCTGCTGTGTTGAGTGATTGGAGAGATGGAAGGGGTGAGAATCATATCAGTGCTTCCATAGTATATCTAGGTCCTCTTTACCCAAAACTTTAGGGAACATGAATTTAGTGAAGCTTAGAGGGGGAAACATATTTATAGGAAAGTATATGTAATTATATATTATTAACTGGATCATGCAAACTAGTGAAACTGAACAATTTCCTTCTGCAGAGGTGTTTAAAAAACAGTAGAAAAGTGTTTTACACTCCTAGAGATGGCTTATCTCAAGAGAAAGAACTGGAATCTTCCACTGAGGACTTTTCCAGACAATATAATTAATCTGTCAGATATGTAAGGTATGTATGCAATAGTGGAGACACAAAAATCAACCAACCAACCAAAAAATTATATACTTTGAGAATATTTTGAAGGAATCTAGAGTTCGGATGGGTAAGAAAGGTCAAATGTGGTAGAAACTACACAGTTGGCTGATCAAAATACATCTTGATATATGACTGAATGGTAACCTACCAAAATTCTAGTTCACATATACAGGACACATTTTAAATAGCTCCCTCCATGTATTTGAAAATTATTGCTTTTAAAGAGTACTGGGGCTGTATTTTGAGCAGTGTGGATATTTAGAGTCCCACTGTGAACTTCTAAATATTTTAAATTAAGCAAAGAGTTAAATTAAGCACAGTTAATTTGGGCAAATATGAATAGGAGCGGGCAAAAGCTGAGAGTCCCATGCCTTGTCAGTATTGTGGAACCCCAGACAGTGAAGTAGCAGGGGTGTTTTACTAATACGTAGCATTATTTTGTACAGCTAAATGTTTCCATGTACAGAGTGCTGTCTCTAGCCTCAATTTTAATTTGAAAGTTTAGAAGAGCTCTAAAGAGGGCTACCTCATATTGCTTGAGATACCACATCACTTCACAGGATGCGACTTCTAGTCTGAGGCTTTAGCGAAGAAATCAAGTAATCATTTGTAACAGAAGCATGCTTTGCACAGAAGACACAGCTTTTTGCTATCAATAATAAAATTGTCAAAATAAAGTACAAGAACACAAAGATATTTGCATGAGCTTCCAATACCATCAGAATAGAATCTCAGCTTCTTTGTTTTGCAGTTCTGATGTTCCGTACACTCCTTCAAAATATTTCATTAAAAAATTCTTCAGAGGTTCAGAAGCTGAGACATCTAAAAAGAGCCATTAAAATTCAGTTACTAGTGCTTGGAGATAGAGAGGCTATCTGCACTTTCTGAAAGCTGAGGTGCCTCATTTAGGTGATTTGAGAGAGAATTAAACAGCCACAGTGATACAGCTGAATTTAAAAGTCAGTGTTAGAGTATATGCAGTACTAGTTGTTTCTTGTCTACAAGTGTGTTCCTCTCGTCTGTTGATCTGTAAACACAATCAGATGTGTCATCACCACTAAACAAATTTCAACTGTAGAAAATGAATGTCTGTTCTGTGGGTTTTAGCCTCATTGGCATTTGTTTTCAATTGTTTCTAAAAATCTCATGCATTTCATGTTTGGTATAATAGTTTTGAAGGGGATTTGTATTTATAGAATTTATTTTTTTGATGATGCTTCAGTTAATTGTGGAGGTTTTTTTATTATTTGGATTGAGTTTACTTGTATGGCACTGTTTGTCACCTTTTAATCTGCCCTGGTGTTTAATACTAAATAGATATGTTAAATAAAAGTTAAACTATTCACTTGCTTTTATAGGTATCTGGATATTTTCCAGAAGGAAGACCTTTTGTTTTCTGTAAGATGCTCTTACCTCAAGTGCTAATGAGTTTCCAGCTATGAAGATGTAATTATATACCTGAAGTATTTAATTATAACTTCGAAAAATCTTCAGGAGCAATCTCAAAGGAATATTTGGAACACACTCATAGTAAATTGGCTCATTTTCTTGTAATTTACTGGAAGTGCTGATATGAGAGCATTTGTTATGTGGAAAGTATATTAATCTGTGCACTGTATATATTAAATTATTACTTTAAAACTTTAAGACATTTGAGATGATTTGGTCTTACGCTTGTTACTTAGAATCACAGTAGAGAAATGATCCCTATTTTTTGAAGTAATGCATTTGAAATAAATATGGCAACCTTAAAAACAAACAATGCAGTAATAAATTAAATTAGATGTTGCATAACCATGTATCTGTTCTAAAAGGTTGTTGTGGTTGAAGAGAGTCAACAGGAGGCTTGTAGTAAACTTTCTTTCCCTCAGTTTTTAAAAGCTGTCTAGAAATACTTTCAGTTGAGATCTCTGAAAAATAAACCCAATGGTTTTGACAGCAAATCCTGAAGCAACTACCTTGATGCTATTCTTTGGAGACAAAATCATTCTTTGGCTGTACTGTTTTAAAGAAAAGCAACCTTTAACTAAGTTTTAGGTTATTAACAAGTTTTATTTTTTACTTTTATTCTTTATATGTATTTATATTTTTATTCATTAGTTTATAATTAAGTTTAATAATTAAGTTTAATTAAGTTTAATTAATTAAGTTTAATTAATTAAGCTGAACTTCTAGTTATTAACTAAAAGTGCATTTCTGATATGCTTGCGAAATAATTATCTGTTTTCTTTTTTTAATAGAATGTGAGAAGTGGAGGAACTGCAATTAATTTCAATACTGTAATATTAATCAAAATTATTTTTGAAACTGGGAGGCTGAATATTCTTGCTCTTTATGGAGACATCATATGTAAGCAATATCTAAGTCTTTGTAAAACTGTTGCCCAGTAGACTAGAAAATGGAGACACAGCTAGACCCCATGAAGGATGATTTGCCCTTAATGGCCAACACTAACTACATGCTTGTAAAGCATTATATATTGGACATGGATGTGGATTTTAAAAGTAAAGTTATTGAAGGCGTCATAGTTTTATTCTTTGAGACTGGGAGCCAGTACAGGAAAACCCGCAGTACTGGCAAAGACTGCTGCCAGTCACAGTTTGATGAAACCTGTGAAGTGAGGGCATGTGAACCCTGCTACACTCCTATGACAAATGTGAGTGCCTGTTCATCTAAGCCGGAATATAATGATTTTGCTGTCTGTGGTAAAGGTGAAGAAGATACTTCTGATAAAAATGGTAACCATAGCAACGAGGCACAGGCTTCTGGGATTTCTAGTTCAAAGGACATCTGTGACATAGAGAATCATGGGAACAAGGATTTTCTGCTGGTACTGGACTGCTGTGATTTATCCGTACTGAAGGTTGAGGAGGTAGATGTTACTGCTGTGTCAGGCATTGAAAAATTCACAAGGTCTGCCAAGCTAACGGATGTTTCAAAGCAGCTAGAAAATCTCAGGAATCAGATTGTACATGAACTTGTGGCTTTACCTGCAGATTGCTGGAAGGAACAGCTATACTATTTTACTCTCTGCAGCCAGGCACCTGGCTGTGGAGAGCTTCTGTTTACTACTGGCACTTGGAGCTTGGAGATAAGAAAATCAGGAGTTCAGACTCCAACAGACTTTCCTCATGCAATAAGAATATGGTACAAAACCAAACCAGAAGGAAGATCTGTTACGTGGACTACAGACCAGAGTGGCAGGTATGTAACTATTAAGTAAAAGCTTTGCACACAATTGTTATAAACATAGGTGCAAGAATGTAGAATCGTGTAATGCTGAGCAGCTGTGAAGATGATGAGCATCCTCTTCCACTGTGTTCATTTCCTTGTTTTGAATCCTGTTGCTGTCCTGTAGAACAGACGAACTCTCTGCTCAAGAAACCCTAATGGGCTTGCACACCTCAGGCCTGTCTAAGTAATTGCATTTACTCATTCTGAGAGGGAGTAAATAATTGTTGTGTATTAGAGTATGTGGAAGCAGTAAGGAATTATCACTTGGGGGAAGGGAAGGTATGCTTCACAACTAGTTTTTTATCAGTATTGTAATAAATTTAGACATGCAGTCTTTTCTGTTTAGTCTGTCATAATCAACTTCTAAAATCTCCTATATTATGTAAAGTATATTGATGATAGGAAATGAACAGCAAACTGAAACTGCAGGAAAAATTTGCAGTTTATCTAGCATTTGTACAGTGCTGTATCTTCAAGATAAGCTCTTTATAGGGAGGAAAGTAATACAAACCAGTCCACTTGACTTCTATAACTGTAATTATTTTACAGTGATGTTCAAAGCTGGATTTGAATGGCTTAGTTCCTTGTGATGTCTAAAAAACAGAAACAAAGTTGGGAGATGAGGAAGAAATTTGTCTAATTGAGTATTTGCTTTTCATCTCTGAACTAGAGATATATGGTTACCTTTCATTTCAGTTACGCTAATAGAAATTAAGAGTCTTCTCACTGGCATCCATTTTAGGGAGGAAAATGAGGCCTTTTAATTGTGTAACTGGTGGTTAGGTAGTTCTGCTCCTAAACTATGAGCATTATTAAGACCGGGAATGTACAGTTGTACACAAGCACACAGAATTTCATAAATGAATAATGAAGCAGGAAAAGATGGCTTGATGTGGGTCAGATAGTCTGATGTTAGCAAATAGTCTCAAGCTGGTTTATTTTTAGAGGGTATTCCAGAAACAAATGCCTGTGAGAAAATAAGTTTTCGTATCATAGTCATTAGAATCTTTCTTGCTACATTTTAAAAATCAAATTCCGTATGTGATGAACCCATAAATATAGTGGTGAAGCTCACTGTACAGAATGCTGTCATATTTTTCCTTCCTTTCCTAAAAATAAAGCCCATTTATAATGTATGGAGGAAGTATTATTACATTATATTCTTACAGGAGAATTATTGAGATTTTTCTCATTTATGCGTATGGTGCTTTTTCAGGCAGATGTCAAATTCTTTCCCAGTGGAGTCTATATGGTTCTAAACCCAAAGAAAAGTGAAGTGAATAATGAGGTACAAATATTGTATGGCCACTTCCAGTATGTTTCCTCTAATTTAACACCAATACAGTGTTTTGAAACTTAACCTGTGCACTATTTTATAAAGACTTCCAATTTATTTGTTTTATACAGTGATGTATTATAGTACACACACATAAAAAAAAAGGTTACAACAATGCTGTGTGGAGTGAGTTTAGTCAAGTTGAGATATGTGTATGCAAACCTGATGTTAGCATAGCAAGGCACACAGTTCTGTTTTCACTGGAGGAACTGAACACATGGAATTCCAGCATTTCCCTGTTTGGGCTTTTGATACTAGGAAATATATTAATAGTCAAGAAGAAGGGTTATCTTTAACCTTAGAACATGTTTTTCGTAATAACATGCTTGTTGGGGCCGTTATGCCCAAGTAATAAGAAGGGAGTAAAATAGAAGAGTATGTGAGTATATGTGGCTATGCAGATGTATATACACATATATTTATAAACATACACACTCTGGAAGTTGCAAGGACTATATCAGTACTTAAAACTGGTAGGTAACTTCTAACAGAGCTCAGTAACAGAATTATTAAAGTAGAAAAGAAAAAGTGTTGATTATAATGTCTGTAGTATACTTATCATGAACAGAGAGCAGTTCTGTTTTAAAGTTTTTCAACTGTTTACTAGCACAATACAGCACTGGGGTTTCAAACTAAGAAGGTAATTTAAACAAAATTACTTTTACTTGAAGCATTCTTACTAAGTATTATAGAATTATTTAAAATAAAAACTTACTTTAGGCACTCTAATAACCAATTTGTGGAGGGAATAATGTGTATACAACATCATTCATTCTTTGGAAGGAGAAGCTTCTTGCCAGTCCATCAAGGAGTTGAAGCAGTTTTGCCTAAGTCTCTGTAACAGTGTTGAGTCAGCATGGCTACTAGTGTATTTCAAATTAAATGCTTTCTCACAATCATTGTTAAGAATCCTGATTCGCTAAAATATGCTGGGATCCCATATTTTTATTGTTTAAGAAAAGGATTAAACACATTTGGGTTAAAATTAAAGAGGTGATTTCCCTAACAAACAGCCTTGCAGATTCACCTCTAATAGGAAATTTCTCCAACCTTTTTTCTGCCCTTCTTATTGCAACTTCTAGCGTTGTTAGAAGTTAGTTAGTTAACAGTTAACAGTTTTGTTGATGTTAATACACAACTGGAATGGAACTTATTTTCTCATGGTGGGATTAGGAATGAAAGAGTATCTTTGGTATGAATGAAATCAGTGAAAAACATTCCATGACACTGAAACCTTTCAATACAGGGTCCTAATCCTGCAAGCTACCTGTTCATTATTTACCTTGGCGTACACAAATAGGTACATGAATTGGTCAGGCACATGCATTTATTTTTTTAGGTTGAGCCCAAGATACCAGATATGCAGAAAAGTAGAAATTCTGGGAAGTAAAGGGGATGGGTTGAATTACTCCAAGTGTATGATTTTCATGAGGATTTATGGGAAAAGTATATTTTTAGAAGCTATTAAAGATGGTTGAGCAGTTTTGCGGAAAGAGCTTTAGAAAGAGTTAATCATGTGCTAGTTTTCTGAAGTGGGAAATATCGGAAAATTACCTCCTTAAAAAAATATTATGACATCTTGATATTTATTTGAACAATGTAAATGTCTTACCAATACAAAATATTTTGTACCTGTGTAGCTGATTATCTTTATGGTATCTTATTGCTATATTAAAATATCAATGTATTGTTTAAGAATTAAGAAAATATTTTTGCCTTTATGAAAACTATGAAGGTGAATACAGCAAGCATAAATGTACAATTTGGTGGAAGTACTAATGCTAGCATATACTCTATAATTAAATACTTTGACAAAAGAATATTCTTGGGAGACCTTATAGCAGCCTTCTAGTACATAGAAGGGGCCTACTAGAAATCTGGAGAGGGATTTTTTACAGGGGCATGTAGTGACGTGACAAGGAGGAATGGCTTTAAACAGAAAGAGCGGGGATTTAGATTAGATATTAGGAAGAAATTCTTTCCTGTGAGGGTCGTGAGGCACTGGCACAGGTTGCCCAGAGAAGTTGGGATGCCCCATCCCTGGAAGTGTTCAAAGCCAGGTTGGATGGGGCTTTGAGCAACCTGGTCTGGTGGAAGGAGTCCCTGCCTGTGGCACAGAGTTTGAAATTAGGTGATATTTGAAGGTCCCTTTCTACTCTAACTATTCTATGATTCTATCTAAAGGTTGCAGAAAGGTTTGCAGAAAAGGTTTGTGTCCTTAGTGATTGGTACTTAAGAGTGAAGAATTGCATTTGGCTACAATGAGCTAGCAATTTGCAATGCATGGTGTCTCAATATTGGCTACAAGTCATTTCCTAATCATACTCACATACCTGGGAATTTTAGACCATACTTAGAACATGTTTGCAGTAGGCCTGCAAAAAAAGAGGGTAACTGTACTGATTCCCAGGCTAGATCAAACAGTTTCTCCCTGCTTAGCGTAGAGCCTTTCTGATTACCCTCAAAGTTACCGAAAGTTTCTCGCTACTCAGTCTGGAGCCTTTCTGATTACTCTCAAAGTTCAGCATAATGCTTTGGTTTTGTATTGTCTGTCTCCAAAGTTTATTAACATTATAGAGTCAACCGCAGAGCTATTTTGCACTGATGAAAAGTGGGAAGGAGGGAGAGCTAAAAAGGAATGAGGAAGAAGCCTGCTGAAGTACACTTGCTGAAAGAGATACTCTTGACCTCTCTAAACTTGGTTGCTGGTTCCCTTCACAACTTGTATGATAACATAGGTGTGTGTACAGCTGGGTGATAAGGCGTATGAGAGAGCTAATATAACTGAAAATAAGCAGGCAGGGGAAGGGAATGTGTTACAGGAGTTACTTGGAATATTCTACTACAGTTAATTTGGAAGGTATCTGTTTCACTGCTAGTACAAGTTTGTGCCAATGTAACCCTCTGTCTATAGCCTTTATGGAGTCTCAGGCATCCTTTGACTTTTCATAATATATTTGATGTTTTCAAAGCAGATTTCTCCAGGGTGGAGATGGAAGAAATGAATCAGTTTCAAACTGCAAAACAGAAAATATGTAACAAAAATAGTTCTTTATTTTTCAGTGGCATGAGTTAGCATCATCATGTGCTCTTGGATGCTGGAAATACAGGAAGGAAATGAAGAGCTTGTTCTTCTTCATGGGCAAGGTTTGGGAGAATAAGGTGCTCCAGAATCCAGGCAAATCACAGACTAAATCTTAAATGGCTACCATCAACTGTGGGGAATTCTCTCCTGTTATTTTCTGTAATTTTGCTCACTATGATGAGTATTTATATTTGAGTAATTAATGAAGCGTTCTGAATTTTGTTGGATTACTAATGTTTGATACAGTGATTTCTGAGGAATTAAAAATGGTGTCGGGAATAGAATGGAGAAGTAAAATAAAAATTAATAAAAAAAAAAAATAGACATACCGTGAGTAGAAAATGAGCTGATTTGGTATTTCTGAAAATGTGGATGGCAATGAACAAATACTTCTAAAAAATAAAAATAGCTCATCTGAATTGGTTGTCCTGACTAGAAAAGAAGGCTCTGAGAAATGAGGGGTTTTTTAGGGAACTCAATACTTTTTCAGAGTTACAGCAAGTTTCATGGCCTAGCAGGGCAATGTAAGTAGATGATGGTGAAGTACCTGACTATGGTACAGGACAGAGGAAGGAAGTGCTAGGCACTCACAGATGCACTGCATACTGGGGTACAGGGAGCTAGGTTGGTGATACTCCTTCAGTAAGAAGGAATACAAAAGGCAAGCTGCTTCACTAAAATGTGCCAATGAGAGAACCACACTATAGTATTATGAAAATACCATTATCCATATGAACAAGAAGTCTAAGTGTTTTAATTTTCAAATATAAAAATGAGGTGAAAGGAGAGAATATTGAAGAGCCAGTGATGGGGAATGAAGAGTCAAACCAGCATTCTTCGTTTTTGTGGATTTGTCAGTGAAGAAGCACAAACAACCTTTGATTTTATAATAGAGCTGAGAAAGTCCAGCTGTATCACTGTTCATATCAAAAGGAAAACTGTCTTCTGGTTTTAAAGACAGAGGCTACAAGGGGTTTGATTTTTTTTAATTTTTTTTTTCTCCACTGCTGTGGGAATAGAACAATTATGAAATCTCTTGATTTCTCTGCCAATAATCAGTTATTCCCAATAGTTACTACCATTCAAACAGGATCTATGGATAATTAATTAAATTTTGTTTAAATGCAGTCAGGTGGTACTTCCTCAGGTGTTACGGAAGTAGTATTAGAAGATTTACAGGGAATGGAATACTTAAGGTATTGGTCAGATGTGTGACTTCAAGTTTAAGAAACTTTCTAATAACATTGAGGAAGCTGTTAAGCACATTGCATTTGCCAAAAGTACATGTCAAAGTAAGTGAAAATATCCTTACTGTTAGAAGCAAAGTGGGAGCACAGTAAGTATTAAATTCATTTACTCTGGATGAAAAAGATATGCCCTGTCTTAACTTTATTATTCTTGCTTTCCGGTGATGGCTTTACCGAAAGATAAAACTTTTAAACAGGAGATTTTGGATGTAGTGTGTCTAGAAGAAGCAGGATTCATATACCTGATATTGTCAGGAGAATAAAACTCCTTAATACCAATGTAGCATTAAGAAGCAGGCATTATTTATTATGGTGCAGGATACATGGCGGGTAGCTCTGCCTAACATGATTGCCAATTTGTACAGGTTTCTTGCTTGTAAGCATTTATCTCATACATATACATTATAATTCCCAGAAATCTCATATATATTATAATTTCTTCCCAGAACTAAGTAACATAGGTTACTACCATCTAAACCATGTGCAGTTTATTTTGTGTGAGGGCCCCAAGAGTCTTTAGTAGTTGTATTTTTGTTCACCTTCGACTGAACTTCTCTTTTTACCTGCCTTTTATGGTCTTAGGGTGGCTTCTCTTCTGACTTTGTGAGGAACAGTTCCCAGTTCAATGAGCTGGACAGGCAAAGAATGTTCTTTGTTGTCTTATTCCTTCGTGACATGTGTATGGTATTGTTCAGTTAAAGTTCAACTTGTTGGTTTGCTTCAGCTAACAATGAGTAGAATGAGTCCTCTCCTATCAATGTGGACCACAAATTAGTTGGCAAAAGTCGTGAAGCATCACTTCAGAAATATAGGTATCCAGCTGTTGAAAAAAAGCATCAGAGTAACAGAAATTACAGGGAAAGTCAGTGGAATCACTCATCTCACAATCATATTTAGTACCTTTAAATTGGAGAATTGTTCAAAAAGGGCATGGTTAGTTATTGACTGTTGTTTCATTCAACAGAAAAATGAAAACAAGAATACCTGCTCTGCTGGAATCTGATGACAGTCACTGGCACCTAGCAGATATGTAAATTGATGAGGCAGAACAAAAAAGTTTGTGTGATTTAGGTGCCAGGAAGTCCTGCTGCTTTGAGGAAATGGCACTGTAATTTAGAGTAAGAAAAGCTGCCAACAGCAGTAGTTCTACAGGGAGTGCCTTGTACTTGCAGGAGGTTGCCATCTTACATCCTTACACAGAGACAACCCTTGAAGAAATAGTGAATGTATTTTTTCAGACACAGGAAAGGGATAGAGTTGCTGAGCTGAGCATTTTCCTTGAGAAAGCTTCATACAGGCAGTAACCAAAACAGGTTGACGTGGTGGAGCCTTAGGACATGATTCAGGTGTTTGATGGCAGGTATCTCAAAGAAGACCTGCAGATTCCTGTTCAGAGAACAGAGTATCAACTCAACATTTATTATTAGCTTTAAGGTAGTAACTTGATTTGTTATTGTAATTTATATGCTTACGTGGGAGAATGAGATCTGCCAAGAGCTGGTTTGAACTGGTTTTGTTATGAAAGTATATGAAATACTGATGAGTTAGGATTGCATGAATCTTCCTCAGAATAATTGGCTTTGGATATTACTGAACAACAGTTTTGTGGTTGCCTGTTTTTCCAGTATAACAAGTAATTAGACGAGTAGTCTGAGTTCTCTCTGCTTATCTTTCTTTTGCTGTATTCAATTTCCTTATCTCTCCCAACTTATGGTGGCAAAGATTATTGCTGGCATAAACAACATATTACATAAATAGATGATTTGAACATTACAAAACCATTAAAAGTGAAAGTAGAGACATGTAGAGGATAGTAGGAAAAAGGAAAGGAACTGTGAAGTTTCTTGCTAGCAGGGATAAATCAGAAAAATGGCAAACTTTGTATCCATTGACAAAAGTAGTCTAAAAGTAATTATTTGTCATTGCTATTCTTTGATTGGTTACATAGTAATTTTTCTTTCTCTGAGTCAGGTGAAAAATCTCATCTGTATCAGGATAAGAATTATGTTTCTGGTGCTCTTGCGTGCTGGAATTGCCTGACCCAGAACAAAGAAAGCCGCCAGCTGCGCTGGGTGTCCAAAAGTAACACTGCACTATTACCAGTGCTGTAAAAAGAAATTACTACTGTGAATAAAGTATAAAAAATTAGCAAAGTACACCATGATTTGTCATGGAAAGGAAAACAATCTCTGGAGGTATTTCTTAGGGTGAGAAGAAAATAGATTAAAAATTCCAGTGAAAGAGGAAAAGATGAAGAAAAAAAATCATGACTTTGCCTTATAAACCCTCCTTTTAAAGCAGAACTGTTTAATGTTAGCTGACATCTCAGTTGATGGCATGGTGCCAGCCAAGCCTCCAGGTGGTCTCACTATGAATATATGAATATCTAACTAAAAGCTGATGTAATTGTTGTTCTGATAGTTTCCTCTTGAAATTTAGAACTTACATGTTTCGTTACTATCTTCTTAGCAGACTTTGCCATACTTGAATACATTTTTGATTTGATATAATAAAGTTAGTAAGCATACCTGGACAAATATGATATTAAGACATGTGAGGAGTGGAAAGGAGGCTTAGTTTTGAAGAAAAGATTATGTGCTTGACGAGTCCTTCTCTGCTTTTCTAACTCCCTTTCTTCTTGGGTCTTAATTCTAGATACTTGTGACCTGCCTGTGAATGTATTTTAGCATGAAAATGTTTCAGGAAAAAGGATAGTTATGTAATTATTTCTTATAATGAGAGGCTTCTTAGTCCACTGTGAAAGCTATTGGACTGGGAGGCTTGAAACTAAGCCTGAAGGGGGATGGCTTGAACTCTAGCACTAAGGAAATCTGTTCACTGTGTTACGTTTTACCCATCTGCAAAACAGTATTAACATTATTTGTAAAACACTATGGTCTGCAGGTAAAAAGTGCTCTCTGAGAACAAAATAACATTCATGGTCTTGATAGTGTCTGTTCTGTGTTATGTTTGTATTGTATTTGACACAGCATTGTAACATTCTGCTTAGTTCTGTTCTGCTAGCCTGTTTTCCCAGTCATTGTAACATTTCCCTCTAAAAGTTCTTCAGGATATGAAAATCTCCTACACTACTTTTAAGACTGGGTTGCCTCAATGGAGACAGCAAAACCACCTTCACAAATGCATGGTAAATCATTAGTAAAATACATATACCAGTAGCCATTAACCTCACCTTTCCCCTCATTCCTATAATTGCTACTAGGATCTCATTTTATATCTTGTGTATTTAATTAAGTTTCATGAATGAGGAACCATCCTTTCCTCCCCACCCTCTCCCAGTACATGTATGATTTAAGGTAAATAGTATGTCCAGTATCTCTTAGCTAGCATTATAAGGAGAAAGCAGAACCTCCTAAGAGGAAAAAAACCAAGCTCTTACTTTTTCTTGTGAACTCATCGTTCCTTTTTCTAGGAGACAACCCATGTATTTTATGTATATCAGAGTTGGTTACAGATCCAGTTTTAGTAGATTAATTCCAAAGAAATTAAAGCTATTTAAAGATTTATACACATTACTGGTATTTTACATTTAGCTGTGCATTGTGTTTTACTGGGTGAAAGTTAACTACATTCTCAAAAGATAACTGCAGTTATCATTTGAGCTTTACTGGATATCTATGTCCTACTCTATTCACTCTGATACATGGCAGAGGAGCCAGATTATTTTCATTTTCTGTTTGTGCATTAACAATAGGCCTACTTAAACTGCAGTTTCACTGAAAGATTGAGCTGGCCTGCATTAGTTAAGCCACAGTAACTTGATTGTGTCATGGACAGCTCTGGATCCAATACCATAGATAGCACATTTGACAAGAGGGCAAAAATAGCTTCAGAATATTTTTCATGTGTGGCCATCAGTGTCTGCCATCAGTATTCTTTCCTCTGTGTAGTTTAGAGTTGGCTTTAGGAAAGGAATAATTTGAATGGAGGAGCTGTTTGGGTGGGAGTAAACAAGATACTCAGACCTTAGCCCTAACAATTTGTCTCCTATTTTCCAAAGTGTTTTGATGATTTTTAAACTCAAGTTATGAAATATACTGATCAAAATATTTTTAACATCAAGCATTTACAAAATAATGTGTTGTGCTCCCAGATTATTTAAATATCATAGTTTTTTAAAAACTCAGGGCAGTGAAGTGTTGCTTTCAAGATTTTCTTTATTTATGTGGAGAAACCTACTGACTGTGTTTAGTTTTTATGATTCATATTTGAAAACCTAACTTTTTTAGTACTAGGAATTTAGATAAAACTGCAAAATGTAACAAAAGTAGAAGAAGAATTACTACATCTGGACACCAACAATAGCAAGGTAGTAGTTAATGAAAGCCCTTGTTACCTTCCCAGCTGTGGCTAAACTGCTTGTAAGAAATTGCCTGGCATGAAATACTGCAGCTGAAATTGGAAAGGTGCAGTAGATGAAGAGGATGCCTCAGAGAGAGATAAACTGCAAAAAGAGCAATACTACAAGGAAGGTTGCTACATGAAAAGCAAGAAGGAGACTGAGGCTGATAGGGAAGAAATACTTTCTTCTCATTATAAGCCCTGTGGTTGAAATTCTGAAAGGCAGATGAGCTAGCATGCACTACCTTAGTGCAAGAAGAAATGTAAAAAAGTCAGGATTTATTTGGGCTTGGACTAACAAAGGCGTAAGGCTAAACCTATTGCTTACCATTTGCATAAGCCTCCAGATCATATGGAGAGATGGAATTAATGATCATGAAAGCACTACTGTGATAACAACAGAGAGGTGTCAAAGGTGTTAGTGAAGCCTTGCAATGGCGTATCTTCAGAAGATACTCAGAAGCCTTCTTTGGCCTTATGGATTCAGCTGAGAGCCATTATATAAGGCCGGAAGGCTCATGCAGAAGCAGGAGAGGGGAAAGACTGGCGTGACTCTTTTCTAGTTTATGTAAAAATTATTGTGGCAGTCTTGCTTTTCTTCATCCTGGCTTAAATGACTTTAGATCGTATGTTGATTGGTTCATGTCAGACAGGTTTGAAACCTACAGAGCTGAGGTTAAAAATAAACACTTCAGTGCAACAGTAGGTTTGATTTTTGATAGAAAAATTAATTCACTCTTTCTTACTGTAACTCCAATTTTAATCTCTTTTCCTTCCATCTAGACCATGTGTTTATACGATGGGATCGCCAATAAACAACAGAGCTCTTTTCCCATGCCAAGAGCCACCTGTTGCCTTGTCAACGTGGCAAGCCTCAGTCCGAACATCTGCAGACTTTGTTGTGTTAATGAGTGGTGAAAACTCAGCAGACCCAGTCCAGCTTGAAGAAGGTGAGATATATTTTCTATAGCAAATTATTTTCAATAGTTTTATAATTAGAAATATAGCTTAGTAGATATCTAATTTTTGAAATAATGAAGTTCCTAACCTTAAAAGCACTTTCTTGTCTGATTACATATCTGTAATCTCCATGTCATTCTATGGAAAGTTACCTGCTCAAGGCTTCAGGATAACAATAAGAATTCAAGGCACCTACATTTCACTGTGTTACTTCTACTTACTTTTTTCTGTGGTTTTACACCTTTTATTTTTTCCAAACCTAAACTTCACTTGTCATAAATTTGCTTTGTTTTAATCACTCTACAGTTGAACATTTCATAGATGAGGTACCTTATCAAGCTCTTGACAACTTCAGGCCTTGGTAAATAATTAACTTTAAGTTTTAGCTCTCCAGTCAAAGTGTAGCTCAGCGTGCCAATGATTAGAAGTGGTCATTGTGTCATATCTGTTTCCTGAAATACGTGGAATAGATGAAGAATATTAGGTCAGTGCCCTGAAAATCTGGTCCTTAGGGGTTTTTAGCATTGGTAGATAATACATTGTACAGCAGTAAGTAAGCAGATATTCCTCGGTGTTATTTATACTTTATTCTCTAAACCTCTGTCTGCATAAAGAAGGAAGTTTTTAAGGCAGTTCTACACATAATACAAAATATGTCTTCCCATAGTTTTGAGATAATCTGTGAAACTGGCTCAGTATTTTCTAGTGTAAATAGTTCTGATGGAAAGTAGAGTATAGGAAACTGTTAGAATTAGGTGTTTATGGGGGAAATAAAATCTTCTCTTCCCCTTTAAATTTATTCTTGAGGGAAAAAAGAAGAATGAAAGTCTCCTTGATTTGAGAACAATCAGTTAATCCATTTGTATGGAATTGTCTGATTATTTTTGGCCATATGTGAAGCCTGTTTCAAGCCTCATCTCTGCTGTTGGAATATGGAAAGCTGCCATGACAAGTACTCAGCTCACTTGGATAATACTACTTTCCTGTCTCACATCAAGAAAACAGAGTGCTTTCCGTCTTCGGACTAGAACAGGTCTGCCATCATTGTTTAATTAGGTTAAACCACACTTAAACCTTTCTAATGAGTTGTTGCTTGTCTGTCCCTCAGTGGAGGCTATGTGGTATGAAATATTAAGAGCAAGAAGGATGCTTACGTGAATTTCTAGAAAAAGAAAACTTGGAAAAACTTCAGGCTGTCTAAATTGTCATAGGTCAGTTAAAATTTATACTCTCTTAGACTAATTAGCTATTTGAAAACGCTGTATTGCAAAAGGATTACTTCCTTATTAACATTGTTTTGTCATTCTAGTTTAAAACACCTATTAAAAATTGATACTTGAATAAAGACCAAAAAAAACTAGTTGTGGGAAAAAACATTTTAAAGATGCTGTTGATGGCATGTTGCGAATTACATCAGGATACCAAATCGTTAATGATAGCACTGGGGGTTAGTTACCTAGAGTCAGCCTTGTCACACACAGAGAATAGAAGGGGCTTTTATTTAAATCCTTGTAGTTGTTGCAGTGGATTACTTTATGTTGGTAATTCACGTGTCAGCTTAAAGCTTTGTTTAGTTTAGGTTTGTTTTTTGTGTTTGGTGGTTTTTTATTTTGGTTTTTTTTTTTTTTTTTATTTTCCAAAGACTGATCCAGTATATTTCCTTTCCTATGAACTCTGTGAAAGCAAGAAATACTGTACGAAGTCTTTAATGGAAAGACTAGTAGGGAGGAAATAACTCATTTTAGCTTCACTGTGCTATTGAAGTGCTGAGTGAAAAGCGTGAACTGGGAAGAACCAAATGAAGCATTAAAGCTGGCTCCTTTAGGAGCCATGTGACAATGGCAAAGTTTTGTGCTGAAGTTCATTGAACTGAAGAGAAGCAGCAGGAGCACCTACTGCACTTCTGTCCTTCTACCTTTCCTCACGATGGAATTCCCAAGAGTGTGGAAGATTCTACGTATGGAGTATATGGGGCACACACAATTACTTATGCTAATTTTGATGTCATGATGCAGAGTTGGTGGGTTTCTTTAAAGGTAGTAGACATTTTGCTCCAGTAGCTCTCAAAGACTTAATCATGGATGAGGCCTTCGTTATCTTAGTGCTTACATACAGTTAGAAATGACAAATCAGTGTTGCGAGTTGTTTGAAATTGTAAAAATTTGCAAAACAGATACAGAGGAAAGAAGAGCAAAGAATAATATTGTGAGAAATATTGTAAGAACCAAACAAACCCAAAGCTCAAGTGCTAATCTGAAGCCTTGGGTAAATTCTTACTGAATTTAGAAATACAAATTAATTAATAAGACTTGTAAGAGTTAAAAAGTTGAAAGTGGTCTGTAATGTTCAATAGCCTGTCCTATATAGATCCCATTATTAGGCAATTATGCAGGGCATGTGAAATCTATCCAGCTTAAAATTTTGTCTTTACATTTGTAAAACACACCTAAAACCTTTAAGGGTGGCTTCAATTAAAATGACTTTTCTTTGACAAATTATTTATATACAGTATGCTATTGCTGTACTGCATATTTATGAAATCCTACATAACTGGCAGAACACAAAAATATATTTTTAAAATGCAGTTTCTCGGAAAGAATAAGCATTTTGGCAAGCAGTTGTGGATGAATTTATTCTGAATAGAATTAAAAGTTACCTGAATATTTTTCCTTTAAACATTATAACAAGTGTGCAGGCAGACAATGAGATAACAGCAAGCAAGGATGATACCTTCATTTTTTTAAACAGAGCTCTGCATTCTGCTTCATAGACCTACATCTCTAGATGCACAGATGCTGTAATCCAGAGTGTAGCTAGGCTAGTAACATGCACAGATTACTCTTTTGCCACTTGTATTTGCAAATTTTGGTAATAGTGTACTTCCTTCTGTATGTGCCATTCCTCCATTCTGCCTTTTACAAAACTATGGCTCATCCTGGCATCTGTAATAAAGTGAGGCCACATTTGTTTGAAAATACTGATACTTCACTTACTCAAGTTCATATTGTAACTCTTCAAGTATGACCTAAAAGTGCTTGAAAATACCAAGCATTCTTTATGGAGTACTTAGAGAAGAAAAATGCAATTGACAATGCCTTTTGGGAGAAAGCTTTACAGGGACCACTGTGTGTGTTTAATGTGAACCATTTAACCAATGGATTTATTTTTCAGCACTTGTCAGTTTTACTTTCCTTCAGCATATTGCTGTAACACATAGAAGGTGCAAATATATCCAGTCACAAGCACCTTTATATTTGTTTTAATTCATGTTCAAGAAGTAAATACCCAACCATGAAGTGTGAAATCGACTGGCTTGCTCTTTGTGTAGTTACATTATGTAGCCCGTGATTTTGTTTTGCCATCTCTGATACCAATGAGAAGGTGTATTCCATTATTGAGAGGAAATATGGCGCTAGAGAAGTCACTGATACTGCTCTGTAGCTAGCACCTATTGGTGGAGTTGCTTTTGTTTGTTTGCTTTCCTCTTGCTTTTCACAAGGCAAAACAAGAGAGTACACTACTTGTGTTGATAGATCTCCAGCATGTAACAGGAACTATAACATGGGAGTTGACAGCTCATCACATGCTATTCATCCCTCTCAGCCAGTGCTGAACTGGTGCCTTGGCATGAATGTGCTCTGTGGGAAATTCTGGCTTTCAGATGAAATCAAAGATTTCTACGAGTTACAAAGAGTTTTGGAAAGCTGGAGGGTTCTTAGTCCTGGTGGTCCAGCGAAAAAGTAGTTTTGGCAGAACTACTTATTTTAGGTATTAGCACTAGCTCTTTACTTTGTATATCAAATGCTGTGTGGTACTATCTCTCTTTTTTCCTATGGGTAGCTGAGTTTTGTGGGGCTTTTCAGTAAATCGTGGACATCATCTGTATTTTGTGGCGTTTATATTTGCGTTAGTGCAAACTGAGAGAAAATATACTATAAGTAAGAATACTCTTAATGTTTTTGCACTTGGCATTAGCAGATACTGACTCTTAGGTGTTTCTTCAGTTATAATGGACTCCACAGAGCTCAGAACAATTTTAATGCTTTCAAAGATAGCTAAATGAATTCAAAATTCTAGGAAGTAATTACATTATTCATCATTATTATTTCAGGTAGAAGAAATAAGCTGTCTTTAAATTGTTCTTTTGCACAGTTATATATAGATTATTATTTCCTACCCTTGTTCAATGTATTCCTAAATTTTGCATGGAAAGTTTTCCACTTACAGCTCATAGAATAGGTGATTGTTGTTGCATGGTTTGTGCAGTTATGACATGGTAGATTTACTTTGCAGAACTGAAAAAAAAAACCTTAAAAAATATTTCAAAATTACTTGTAGAAAGTATTATAATTGCCTAAAATAATTATGTGTAGGAATCAAGTTGCTTTTAAATTAATTCTAGTTGTAAGGAAAGGGTATTAGCATTACAATAAAAGAACCGACGCGCTTTTCCTCTGTTTATTCCATGGACTAGCCCCAGCTTAGTCGCTTGTTTTTTCCCAAAGTTTCCTTGCTTAGTCTGAGGATGTTTTTGTGGTACAAAATGCAGGTTTTGGTAAAGCAAGCCATCTTCCCGTTTCAGCTGCACTGTTTTCTCTTACCCTAGAGGTGGTGCTGTCTCCAAGGCTGCCCTTTGGAAAGCAGAAGGCAGCCAGGGGAAGGGACACAGAAGGGAGGAGCAGAGTGGAGTTTGTAATCCCAGTCTATATCCTGGGATAGATCTGAGGTTAGAGATAAAGGGAAACAAAACAAATCCTCTTGACCTGGAGAAAGCTAAAGAAAGGAAGGGAAATTATGGAGAAAAGGGAAGGCTGAAAAACGGTCTTACAGTAGTGAGGGGAAAAGACAGAAGATAAATGAAGGTTAGACTCTTGAAACAGTAATGCATGGTGATTGCTGTAGAGAACTGTCACCAACATAAGGACTGTTTCAATCACCGTTCAGTGAACTCACTATAGAGAGAACTCATTTGTCATGCCAGTGCAGGTGATTTCAGCTGTTCAAGACAAAGCAACTGCAACTGTAGGATAAGTTTATAGTTACCCTTCACAGTTCTAGAGTGTGAATGCAGAAGACATATAAAAGCCCTGCATAAAATGGATTGAGCCCCAGTTAGGTGTGTAAAGACAGTATAAATATTGGATCTTGTTCTGGGAGTATCCAGTGTTCACATGCTCTCTATAATGTCGGCAAAATATGAGGGGCTTGGAAACAAGACAAAGATCTGCATGTTAGTTGCTTTGCTTTTCCTCAGGAAATCCAAATTTAGAGAAATCTGAAAACATACCAAGAAAAGCTAACTGACTTTGGTACCTTCGTCCTTTTGTGGGGTTTGCTCCAGCTCTGAATAGCGTATGTTTGTTGCTAATACATGTAAGTTTGTGAACACAGTACATGCCGGTTTTTTCTCTGAACTGTTAAACTGATTCCCCATTCATTTTGACATTCTATTCAAACTACCATGTTTTATAAAAAACCTCTATGGTCTTGCTTGCTCTAGCCTGTCTTGCTAAACTTGTTTCTCACCGTATCCCTCTCTGCTCCCTCTGTTTGCACACTACAGGCCCACAGATACACTCCTTTTAGCCAGTCTCCTCACTGTTATGACAGCCTTCTCCTTTACACCTTCTGCCATCTAGAGCAGTTTCAGAACTCAGTTGAAAACACGTTAGTTTTTCCATTATGATTCCTCAGATTTTCACTTTTCCTCAGCTGTTACTTAACTCTTAAGGTTTTACAATTAACATAACTGCATAGCACATTCTGTAATGCTTTGTATGTAACAGATTCCAGATAAAGTGCAGTACTGTAGACTAGCTTTGGACCTGCTTGTGTACAAATCTAAGTCAATGGTAAAGCTGGTATTAAGGACAGTGTGTCAATGAAACTCCACATCAGGAGTTTGGTATTTCAAAATAATAAATTGTTACTGTCCTGGGTGACCTCTTTCTCTCCAAATGGCATTTACTTGCCTTAGCTCATTTGTAGCTTTGGTAAGTTAATAAAAAAAAAAAGAGGGATGTGGAATTTGGAAAACAGTTTTCCACCTTGTTCCTAATGTGTTTTGAGCAAGTAAGTTCCTTGTGCTTACATACTGACAGGAGGTTAGGAAAATTACAGCAGTAACACATGTTCACCCAACAAACAATATAGACAAAAGGTTTTTGAAGGTAGTGGTGAATGTTGCCAAAAGTGGAATGGAGTGAGAGAGTATAAGTGGTTGCTAGTGCATGTAAGAGGTAGAGGCTTTATCTTCCTCTCAGAAGACTTCACAAACACTATTGTTTTGTTGTACTAAATAGTATGGAAAATTTGTTGAGGCTTTGTTTTTGCTTGTCCTTCCTTTGTACAGCTTGGTCTTCTGTGAGCATTAAGGTAGGAAACCCACAGATGCTTTGCTGCAGTTGTTTATTTCCTTTCCTCTATGCCTTGTGGCCTCCTCTCTATTGTTGGTTTGGTTTTTTTTTTTTTCCTTTTTTTCCCTTTGATAGTCTTCCATAGCTGTGGTCATAATACTATTGGAAAAGAACAAGTACATGTGCTCTTAAAATAACCAAAGTTTGTATGTTTCCACAGTTGCCACAGCTACAGTTATTTGCACATGATTCAGCAGGTTGTAACTCATGCGAGGCTTTTTCCAAGAGTGATTAAGCTATTAGAATGGTGTAGTAACTGTTTTTGTGACCATAAATAAGTACTTGAATGTAATTCTGAAGCTATATAAGAGGCAAATAGAAAACCTCTTAAATAAACCTCCCAAAAAACATTAGATTAACGAAAAGTATGCTGTCCAGCATAAACGTCTCCAGTTTATCCAAATGTTTTTGTAGATACAGTCATCCTATACTGTACTACTTGTCTTCCAGCACTGTATTCCCATAATGATAAGACTTGCCATCTTTTTACCTTCTAATACGCTCTCTGAACATGTTTTAGCAACTCCTGGGTTATCATGACCGAATCACTGGCTTAGGCAATATCCCATCTGTTTCTAAGCTTTGATTTCTCGGTGCCTCATTGGCACATCATGTGTCTCAGATTTCCAGGTTGAATTCACAAGCACTGGTGTTGTTTGTTAGAACTTGCCTATCAGCTTGGTATTGTCCAGAACACAAAGAAAAGATTTTATGTGTGAGATAATACAGTCAGGACAAAATCGTAAGGTTGTTGATCCAGGGTTGAAAGACTTAAAGCTTAATCTTTCTGTATGTGTGGATCTGAAGTTGCTGTTAGGTTTCATATCTGATTCAATTCTTGGGGAGTGACAATACAATCATGTTAAGCTGCATTAATCACATCCCACTTATGGATGATTCTTTATAGATAAAGACTCAGCAGACTGAAGAAAGTTGCATGTGTAAATGAAAAGTCCTGAATCCGTGGTGGTTACATATGACTGCTTTTATGTGTCTCAATGAAATTATTTTTCTTTCCTCAACAAAAATACCAGGAAGTAAGGTGGGAGGTTTGGCCCAAAATCTCAGGTACATAAAAATGATAAGTTCTGATTGTGTGCTGTGACTGATTAGTCTGTACAAATGTTCTTTTTATTTACAGGTATCTTGAGCTGGTACTACTATGTGACTATGCCAATGCCAGCATCCACCTTCACTATTGCTGTGGGGTGCTGGCAGGAAGTTAAACAGCAGGGCTTCATAGCCGCTACCCAGACAAACACTAACTTTTCCTTGCCATCTTCACAAGCTGATTTCAGGTTAGTGTTCAGAATATTGTTGAAAATTGAGATACATGGGTAGCATTTTCATTTACTCTCTGGAATGTGAAAATGAGTCATATTAGTACAGGAATCAAAACAGAACTTGTTTAATCTGAACAGAAAAATCTTGACAGGAAAATAATTCCAAAGGCATTATTTCATGAGCAAGGGTGTGGCTCTTTTTATGTGAAAACAAGCTGGTTAGTGAGCAACAGGGTTAAAAAATCCCAGTATCCTTTGGATTTGCATTCTACATCTTGTATCTCTTAATGCCCTGCTGCAGCAATACCACATCTTCCTTTGTTTCTTACAGTGCCTGGCTATGAGATCTTTCATGGCTCAGGCTGTTTGGATACCCAACGCCCCTCACAGTATTGCCTACTCATTTGCTTTTTTTCTTCCTGTCCAGTCCCATCCCAGAGCTAGAGCTTGCCTGTGCAGTGGCTTGCCCGGGGTGATGTGACTGGGTACATGAAAGATGTGTTGAAAGGTCCCATAAAACAAAGTTAGACCAATGATTCTCTTCAATGAAAAAATACTCTGTTACCTAATACACGCAGTGGCTACTTAGCTGTCTGTTGGATCCATTTATTCCTCCTTCCAATCTAGTCAAAACTGCTCATTAATTTATTACAAAGTAATGGATGAACAGAACAATACTATATAGGTCTGCAAGTGAGATTTGAAGCTAAATATTCTTTGGAGAAGTACCACTTGTTTCCATGTGTATTCATAGTTAGCAGAAGTCTCAGACATGGCACTTGATTTATTCACATATTACTCTTAACTTTTGAAATTCATAGTCATAGAATCACAGAACAGCCCAAGTTGGAAGGCACTTTGAAAGATCGTCTGGTCCAATGTTTAATGGGAAGGGGAGCTTAGATGAGGTTATCTAGCACTCATTGCCCTTGTCTTGTCCATGTGGCTTCTTGTGAAGGGAGGCTCTCTGTGCCCTTTGTAGATGCCCTTTAAATACTGGAATACTGCAATGAGGTTTCCCTGACCCTTCCCTCCCCTGCTCCTCTCTTCTCCTCAGGAAAAGCCTAGTTCCTCCTGCCTTTCCTCACAGGGCAGGTTCTCCAGCCCTTTTTTTTAATTTCTTCATTTTCGTGGCCCTCCTTTGGACCCTCTACTGTCTGTCTGTGTCTTTCTTGAACTGTGGAGACCAGAACTAGACACCGTACTCCAGATGCAGCCTGACGAGCACTGAACAGAGTGTGGTGATCATGTCTCTATCTCTGCTAGTAAGGCCTCTGTGGATGCAGCCAAGGTTCTGATTTGCCTTTGTTTCTGCAGCGGTGCTCTGCAGACTCATGTTCAGCTTGTTGTCCACCAGGAGCCCTGGGTCCCTTTCATCAAAGCAGCTCCCCAGACACACTGTGCCCAGCCCCTGTGCTGGCTCTTTGGTTGTGTTATCCCAGGTGCAGGACTTTGCACGTGTCTTTGTTGAACTTCACACCATTCTTGCTAGCCCGATCTTCCAGCCTGTCCAGGTCTCTCTGTGAGATGCTGTCCCTTCTGATGTGTTCACCTTACCACCCAGTTTGGTGTCATCAGCCAGCCTCAAGAGGGTGTTTTCAGCCCTGCCATCCTGGACGTTTGTGAAGATGCTGAACAGCATGGGGCCCAGCATGGGGCCCAGCATAGATCCCTGGGGCGCTTGGGACAGCCTGAGTGTAAACTACTGATCACTGCCCCCTGAGTGCAGCCTGTGCGTGAAGTTCCCACATATCTCACAGACCATCCATCCAGTCTGTATCTCACCAGTTTGATCAGAAGGCTGTGGGAAAGTGATGAATGTTTTGCTGAAGTCCAGGCAAACAATATCCACTACTCTTCCCATGTCAACAGAAAATATTGTAGAAAGGGATGAGCTTAGTCAGGCCATAAGTATTTTTTCTGTTATGCACTTAGAAACTTAACCAGAACAATACTTCACTTTTAAATAGATGTTTTGGGCTTATGCTGTGTTAACATAAAGACAGTGGAGATCTTTACCATTTGGTAAAGCTAGTGAGAACTTGGAACCTGAGGTCTTAATAGGGATTTCTTACTGGAATTTTAAATGAAAGTATTCTGATGGCTTGCAGCCCGGCTAGTTTTGTAAACTGAAAATTGTAGTAAATCTTGAGAATAAGAATTCTTATATTTTACCTAAGACCACTAATACATGCCTATTGAAGCTTTAAAATAGTTTATAGGTTTTATAAGCTTCTAGTAGGTTTTTTTTGGGGGGAGGGGGCTTTCCTCTACTATATTATGTTTTTAATATGATTGCCTCTACAGAAATATGCTGTAGATGTTCACTGTATATTCCTCTCTAATGTACAGCATGTTCAGTAATGGAAATTTTTATTGATTTGGTGCAAAATATTATTCTAACAGCACTGAAAAAATAAATGAAAGTTTCCATTTTTTGTAAAACTTCTGAAAAAAGTGAAATATTTTTGTAGCTTTTTGTAGCAAAAGTTAGTGCAAGATTTCATCAGTGTGATGGTCATTGTTATGAGTCAATCTGTGTGATGGTTACTGGGTGAGTCAGTAGGCACAGGCAGTATGTGTATGCAGCAGTTGGGTTAGTGAGAGTAGAAGAAACAGAACAGACGTGTTTCAGCAAAAAGAAAACTGAGAAAAAGGGTCAAAAAATCCTCTGAAAGTGTCGTGTCTATTATGTACAAATAAAGAAAGGAGCCTAAGTATACAAGGTTGTTTTGCAGTTAATTAGGACATAAAAATCTATGTTCTTAAAAATCTACTCTTACAGTTATTTCCAGTTAGTCTTTATTTGGGAATTAGTACAACAGACACTTGTTACTTACTTTAGTAATTAAGACTAGGTAACCAAACCAACATTATGCACAGTAGCAGGCATTTGTAGAAAGGATGTGAAATGGACAGGCAAGCAAATGTTAAGGTAGTATATCAGATATGATAATGGAGATAAACTCTTCAGCAGCAGGAAAAGGAAAGATTTCTGAAAGTTGTTGAAATGTCTAATGTAATTTATGTCCAGGTCCAGTGAGTTTGACATAAGGAGACTGTATTCAAGAAAATGGTAAATGGAGCTAGGGTATTAAATGAGTTTCCTATCTCCTTGTGGTCATTAAGAACTTGGCAACTTTTGCTAGAGATAGGGTTCTAGCTTTCATGTTCTTGCATAATGTCAACTCTGATAATGAAATACAAAGTGACATTGTTTTAGAACAGGAATATACTGGGCTAGACCACCCTTGGAAAAAAATTGTATAATGATGGATGTAGGTTTTTTGCATATATAATCAATGAAATAGCATAGAGTCCACTTCTTTCACAGAAGGAGTTACGTAAGGTGTGAAAGTGTTGGCACTTCAGCAAAATGTAGTCCTTTTCTATGTGTTACCATTTTGTTTTGCGTGTCAGCAGTCACCTGGAGCATGATCTTCCACATATAAATGCTCTGGGTGATGCTGGTGCAATAACAGTAAATGCTTTGCCTGTCCAGGCATAGTAGAACCAGCTTCCTTAAATTAAAATCTCAAACCAGCGAGAGGCTCTGCACTTCGGAGAAGTCAGGCTAGCAGGTGAAAACATGAAACTGATTTCTGCTTAGATATGAGTCTATTTGGGCAGATAAATTATTGTGAAGGTATATGACTCAGTGCTTAGGAAGGATTTGATTTACCCCTCCTTCCTTCCAGCTGCAGCTCTGAATATACTGTAAAAGTAATGTAAAATAAGCTTGATCCTAAGAAAAAGAAACAAGCATGTAAACATTTTCAAATGTCTATAGTGATAACCCTGAATTGGTATCTACTCTAGGTTTTTACTTACAAACAAACAAAAACCCAGTGAAAGTTCCTGAAGAATTTTAATAACAACAGAAAAAAGCCCCCTTTGAATTTCATTCTAATTGCACTTAATATTTTAATAATATATAAAATTTTATTTTTATAGTCAAGTTTGAATAGGAATTCTCTAAATAAATATTTTTGTGTAGTTAGTTTCCTTTATGTACATTTGAAGCACTTGTTCTTTTGATGCATTTCTATTACAAAACCAAGGTTTGATTAGTCTTTTTAGTTATGAGTAACTGTGTCAATTCTACTCAGACATCTAGTAGTGAGTGTTTTCACAGTGCTGCACATGTGTGAACAGTGTGAACAGCGTGAACAGAGAATATAAATGAATTGGGTTTACGTGAACTAACTGTCATTCTGTTGTCTAGAGAATATCTTTCTCAGTTTACTCAGCTGTGCACATTTCTGGTATCACATTAAACTATTATTTCTCTTTTTTTAATTTTGGCAGATGGCATGAAGAAATCTGTGGTCATGTGGAATATCCCTGCCGTTTCCAGGATCCTGCTGCCAGGTTGCAGGCAGTCATTCCTTACAGAGTCTTTACTCCCTGTTGCCTTATGAAATGCTGCGAAGAACATTTGCTTCATCTAATTCCTCAGTGCCTCTCAGCTGCTTACACCACACTGGGTACCCACCCCTTTTCCAGGCTTGATGTTTTGATAGTTCCTTCCAACTTTTCCAGCCTGGGAATGGCTAGGTAAAAATTCTTAGTATATATCTCCTGTATTTTGTTAGACACCTTTTTATCAGCTAGTTAACAGTGTGAAATTGCTATCAATATAAAGTTTCTGTGCTATTTTTCTTAACCCAAACTTAAGACTCTCATTCTGTCTTCATATGGGTAGGTTTATTCGCATCCTTTGTGCTATGATCTTTAATCTTAGTTTTAACAAGGCTTAGGGAAGGAAAATGTAATCTTATTAAACATGTGGGTCTGAATTTCCTCATTTGCCAAATTGAGCCTTTTTTAGTGGTTCTATTGATTTAAATACTTGATGCTGCTATTGCTTTGTTATGTTTTCTTTTGGCATTTATTTTGTCATTATGTCTTGACAGAACAAAAGCATGTTAAAATCCAGATTTAGAGTTTATTCATAAGCCTTTGTGATTTACAAGTTTCTAGTCAAGCAGTGGTCTTTGGAAGCTGAGTAAAGCAAGCTGTAAGGATTATATTATTAAGTTTTCATAGAATTATTGAGAATAAAAAGCTTAATGAAATATTTTTGGTTTTACAGTATAATTTCCATTTATGCAATGACAATAGAATTTTAGCTCTATTAGTTGTAAGACAATGTGTAGCAATTGCAATTCCCCACTTGCTTTTTATTTTTCTTAAATATTTTTTTAAGTTGGTAATGAAATAGTGTTTGTTAATAGGGAATGAAACTTTGTACTCACTCTTTGCCCAGTGCCAGCAGTAGAGTGGATTCCTTTAGGCAGATGGACATAACATCCCAGGAAAGAATTAAATGCAAAGCTCTGTGAGAAAGATCAGGACTGAAGGGAGAGGTGTAATCCCAGACTTTGGGTTTGTATTTTGGAGTTCTTTAGGGAAGTTGTAGAGTAGATTTGGTATGTGAAGCAACTTCAAATTGCATAAATTGCCAGTTCAAGTGCTGAGATGAACCAGAAATTTTATTTCTTTTTACAAACTATATAATTTATCGAATGAGAAAACATTTTATGCTATGTGTTTTGTTTCTTATTTACATAGATTTTTTTCTACAGCTTTCCTCTTGTATTCCTCCTTAGGAATAAAAGTATACAGCTACTCTGGAATGTAACAATATTATGTAGCTTTAGTGTAAATTTACTTTCTTTTCTCTTTTTTTTTTCTTTTGTGAAGATCTATAAGATTTAAAACTTAAGCATTCAGTGACCCTCCTCTGTCATATAAACCTTATTATTCTGTAGACATCTTGTACTGGTTATTGAGTTTTTAGTGATAGCTCTTCGCTCTATGAACTCCTAAGTGAAAGCATCAACAAACTTAAGTGAGTCCTGGTTGCTTCGGGCACCCACCACAGGTTGTGTTCTCTGCTACTCTGCATACTGATTTAATTTGGAGGTGTGATATTCTGTACCATGTTCTTAAAGCCATATGAAATTGGTAATGCTACTTAGCAATTTCCTTTGACTTCAAAGGCATGGTACTAAAAGCTTGACATAGGTCCTTATGGATCACTGTAATTAAGGAAGAAATTGGCCATTTTACTTAGCTGGGTGATAAGAGGAGTGATCAGTGCAACCATGAAGGGCAAGACACACAAATACTAGAAAAAGGAAGAGAAAGAGGAGAGAGATGTCTAGGCCAAATGACAGCGTGCAGTAGGAGAAATCTTCAAGTTTTGGTTGCTGATATGCTACTGCTCTTTGGGAAGTTGTCAGAGCTTCCCCTGGGCGTACATTTCCCAGAATTTATAGGGAACAGATGCCTGCAGGATATTCTGTTGCTGAGCTATCTGTGGTTGTCCCGAGTCCAGATTACATGTTCAGAATATTGCAATTGTGCTTTCTTTGTGAAGGAGATGAGAAAAACCTATCCTTTTATTTTCCTATGCTGCTTCTAACCACTGTCAGTTCCAAGTGATCCGTATCATTGTATACAAGGATGAAAGAAAGAGCATGCATACTTCCTGACGCTTTTCATTCAACAGTTCATCAAGCCAAGCACATTCAAATTTTTCAAAATTGAAATAAAGGAATAATTTAGTCTGTTTAAATGTCAAGCTGTATTTGGACAGCAAAGGAAATTAAGTGACTCATAATAGCTCGTTTGTTCTTGTTCCGTGTGATTTTTCAAATAGAGACTTCTATGTATGTAAGCTACTTAAATGGTTAATTCCAGTGCATGCAATGATAATTACTTAAATGACTTCAGTTAAGAATAAGCTGTGCGCAAACCCATGTCCAAACCCACATTAAAAAATAAAGTTAGCTATTATCTTGGGTTGAAAGGGGTGCTGTAGTATTTATTTTTTTATCTTCTAGTCTATCTGTAGCAGTATAAACATAACACAGCATGCCAGCACAAAGGGGCTGCTGTTTTGAGAATTCTAATTGTACTCCTGTCTACCAGGGAAGTAAGCAGTCATAAATTTTAGTCATTATCTGAAGTATCAGGGCTTTACAGCATTTGGCACTTTTCTTTGTCTGTTTCTTATTAGCCAATACTTACTGTGTTTTTTTATATCCCAAAATACTTCCTTTTGCTTAAGGGGGATGTTTCCCCAACATTTTAGGCTGGTATGAAATGATTATAGTTCTTGCATAGATTGATCTAATTAGGACTTTTAAGCTGTTTATTCCAGTAGCCACTAGTATGGGTCAGCTGCATTTCTCTGATAGACCCTTTATAAGAAAAACGCTCATTGAAAGCATATTAATTTAACTTATACTTTCTGTACATCTCTTCAAGTGTTTTTTAATTAGTTATGGACTTATGTGTGGAAACAGGATTTTGACTGTATATAATAATTGCAATCATCCCCTTTTGCTTCCTGCAGATCTTTGAAGCTGGAGGATTTAATTTTGCACTCTTGGTTTTACACTATTTTAGTTCAAGTGATTCAGTGTAATTTCTCCCAAATTTATGCTAGTAAAAGAAGAATGTGGCCTACATGTCTTTGTTGTTGGTATTATGTTAAACTGTACCTAAATTAAATGAATAAAGCATCGTGGACCAAATTTAAATAGCTTAAAAGCCAGAGATTCAATGCTTTCTGTAGCATTTTGAGAGTTTCATGAACCCCTAACAGCACTTAATTATCTGATTTTAAGTTCTGTCACTAGCAGAAGAGACGCAATTGGAGAAAAAGGAGAAGGGAAGTGTGTCAGACAGCAAAGATTCCAGATTATTTAGGGAAGAGATCCCTGGCCTCACACTACACTGAAAGGTACACATTGTTCATGTATTCAGAGAGCTAAGAGGTTAAAAGCAGGAGTTTAAAAGTAGCACCATGTTCGGCTGCTCTTAATGATGACATGCTACTCCCTAAGGAGTTGACAACTCTGGTGGCATTTAAGTAGCAGTTGCTTCACGGTTGCATGTACTCTCATGTGAGCCAGTAGTTACTCATATGAACAAAGCTGGCTGGAAGACTTCAAATAAGAAATAGGGTCTGTGTGTTCCTTGGTTGTTCACGCTCTTCAGTTCATTCCCTGGTCTGGTTTTGGAAACATAGTGCTGCAAAATATCTTCCCACTGACCTACAACTCAATTTCCTTTTGTTTTGGCAAACCTGACAAGACTCTGAATTCCTTGTTCTTTTTCATTCCCCAAGGAAAAACATTCTTTAGAATACAGAAACTCTTTTTTATACCACCTGAGTGCATGCTTGAGACCCTGACTTCTCTTGCAGTGTTTAATTGCCTAAGTCCTCTTTTTCTTTTTGTTTTCCCCATGAAAATAATTTTTTCTTTGATAATTATTGAGGGCCTTTCACAGTCACACCAACCTCTTGTACTTCTATGGTTTTAGAAACAGCTTACCTCTTTCTACGTCTTCACAGCAAATGGGCTGATATTTATTTTATGCCCCTGGGGGTTGTAAGCCTTTGTTTGCATTAAGTTGAAGAACTTTTTTTGAAACAATGGTTTTCAAAGCCTTTTGTTTCTGTCACGCGTAGTTTAAATAACATAAGATTACTGCTTTTTCTGTTTAAATTAATGTACCTTAACTGTACTAGTTCTATGGTAAGTGCTAGCACAATTTGAAATTCTTAGCCAAGCAGGATGTGTCAGTAACTTGAATAGGCATGTCACATGTTGCTGGGAGCTAGAAGGGTATAATGGGAAAAGTGTCCCTTTTGTGTGTACCATGCTCGTAGTTTTTCCTTACACACTTATTACTGCTGAAAACAGAATAATGGGATAGATGGACTTCTGGTCTTACCTACTTTGGCTGTGCTTATAGCAATTTTGCCCATCAAAGCTATCAAGTAAGTGGGATCAAAGAACTTCTAAGCAAGAAACTGACATTTTCAAAACAGGATCCCAGTGTTAGGTTATTTGAATCCTATTAGGCTCTAAAATTAGTGGCCTTATTTTCAAGTATGAAACAAGGGCTTGGACACCCTTGAAACCCAAATGGTGTTTGATGACAGAAACATAGAAGATGCTTGGCATATTTGTAAATCAGGTCACCTCATATAGCTGGCTATATATGGATTTAGCAACTCTCCTTTCAATTCCTATTTTTAAAGATCTTAGTCACTCTTCCCTCATGTAAATAGTCTTTGGTATTTTAAGAGGAAAGAATATCCCTTTCTTCAAAACATGGCATATCAGCAGAACTCCTGAGTTTTACCAGGCCATGTGGCTAAGGTTGTTAACTTTTAAAATTGAAAAGGGAGAAGAAGAAGGGGGGGGGGGGGGAAACCCAACCAAAAGGGGGGTGGGGGTGGGGGGGGGGGGAAAACCCAACCAAAAGTGTGGTAGGAGGAAAGCAGCCTCTTTGCCTCTTATTTTAAAGCACTTTCTTTTGATCCATGCATCTGTGGCCACCGTTTATCCGATCTGTATGTCTGCAGTGCTCTGATGACAACTGATAAGTCTGTAGCAAAATCAGCCAGGAATATTGGAAAACATCCAAATGTCAAACCTAAATGTGAGTCTTTAATACTGCTCAGTCTTGCAGAACTGTGATTGACTGTATGCCTCAGCTGTAGAAGCCTTTTGTGAGTGTGTACTTTTGTATAAAATTTTTTGCACATTTTCAGTTGTTTTAATTTGACAAAATACTTACAACTCAACTGTCCTTATTCTGTTTTGTACGTATCACTAGTTTATCATCCAGATAGAAATAACCATGCACAAAAATTAAAGTGAAAAGTGTAATGATCTGATTCATTACGTAGTGGAGAATCTTAGCTTGAATCTTGCATACTAGCTTGCTTGTGTGTGTGGTGGTTTTTCTTCTGACCTTATTTTTTATATGAGAGACTGCAAATTGCATGAGATTTTAATTCCTGATCCTGCAAATGGTTTTACAGCAAAAGTCCTTTTCAATCAAAAGCAATATTCACATTTTTGCTTAGTGTATTTGTTGGCAGGATCATGACTTGGTTAAACATATGTGAATTTAACTTAATGATGCAAATGACTTTAATGTGATCTGAATTTAAAAAAAAAGCTACTGATGGTAGACTTCCTGGAAATTCTTGCAAGTAGAGATGCTTTGGTATACATTCATGGGTGGTTTTTAATAGAACCGGGAGCTTTAATCTGTATGGAATAGAGTTAGAAGGAAATAGTATCTCTCCTGTGCTTTTAAGATGAAAAATCAAGCAGGATATTTGGCTGTAAATACCATGAAATTCATTAATCAACGTAAGTAGAAGTGCTAAAACAGGATTGAACATAAATAATTTTTTAACCTTATGTGCTGGTTTTCTATCCTGTTTTAGATGACCACCTATGCTGAGTTCTTTAAGAAATGATGCAAATAACCAATGTTTTTCTAGAGACAGTTTTTCCAGTTGGCATTTTTCGTTTGGAAAATGATGGATTTCTTAAATCACACACAAATATGGAAATTACCCATGAAATATGTCTTGTCTGTGGTACAGAGACTACCACAGAGAATTATAAATACAAAGATTTACTTTGATTTACATGGACTTCCTTTTGACTAGTAGATGTTCTGGTAGATATTTGGCATGTTTGCTAACCTGACACGCTCTGTTTCAATGCTGCTGTAAATAGTAATTCAGTATACCTATGTTCAGCAACGGGATTCCAGAGATTTGCCTTGAGGCATGGAGAGGGGAAAGTGTAATCACAGAACCACAGAATTGCTAGAGTTGAAAGGAGATGATCTAGTCCAAGACCCCTGCCAAGGCAGGGCCACCTAGAGCAGGTTACACAGGAACATGTCCTAGTTGGGGAAATATTTAGAAAGAGTAAAAAAAAATTTAAAATGTTTGGTTTGGTTTTAATACCAGAAAGGCGATCAGTCCTGAATGACATAATATTCAAAATTCAGTGTAGGCTATACGGACTATAACCTACAGTCCATTTTGAATTCAAAGAGATCTTGGATCTGTCTTCCAGACATCTAAACATTTAGCTTACTATATTTTACTTTAGTCTTTCCTTCCTCAAATCTATCACTGTCCTAGGGATTTGGCTTCAGCTTTTAGTGTTACAGAATTTAATTAGAATTTTAACGAAACTAACATTAATCTACTTATGGAGTAAAAATATGGTAATTTCTAATTTTGCTGAAGCACTGCTTTACTATTTTGACAAAATAAATTTATTCAAAATTCATCCTGGTTGGACTCTTAGCTGTCATAATAGTCATTCAGAGTATGTGGCTGTACCCATGCACATGAACTTAGAAGTATTTAGACATAGAATATGTTCTGACTCTTAGCTGGAGTCTGAAGTGTAATTTGCCACCACTGCAGTCGTGGTACTTGATTGGGTTGTCATTTTGGTATTGAAAAGGGATTTGGAGTATTTAAGATATAATATATTTCCTTACTAATGTGCTGAACTGCCTTGTTGGTCTATAAATTCTTAACAGATGTTCTTTTGAATGTAAACCTGCAAAGAGAATAAAACAAGTTCATTTCTTGATGGAAAGCAAAATTTGGGTTTTGATATTTTATGAAATTGCTACAAAGAAATATTATTACTTTAAACAAATATAAGAAATAACACTGAGTTTTCCTAAGAGCAGTTTTCCTAAGAGCATCCCTTTTCCCCTTCAGAATGATACTTGAAAGACTAATGAAGCAGAAAGCTTTCTTCAATACCTTCAATACCTCTTCTTTCCTCTTTAGTTTCTTGAAAATAAGTACTTAAAAGTAGAGAATTCATTAATTTTAACTTTGCAGATAAGCTTTCCTGTGCTTTGGATAGCATTGGAAAATAAAATGGCTGCTTTTCAAGAAACATTTCAAGTTTTGTATAAGGTAGCTTCTTAAGCTTTTGTATCGGTATCTTCACTGACATCAATTATGTTTGAATAAAGAGAATAAAAGGGTAAGTACTTTGACTATGACAGAGTGGGATGTAGAAGTTACATGCTGCAAATAGGGGTTTTTTGTTATTATTGACCACCTCCTCCCACCACGTAACATCCACATAGTTTTGCACTACAACGCCATAAAAATAAAAGGCAGTTGATGTCCTGGCAACTACACATTTTTGAGTGATTGAAGACTGTGATGGGGGAAGCCTTTTTTCTTTAATGTGTGGGTTTGGTTGGTTGGTTTGGGTTGGGTTTTGGTTTGGGTTTTTTGGTTTGGTTTGGTTTTCTCTACTGGCTCAGCACGCAGTCATCTGAAAACTATGTCCTTTTTTTACACTTCAATGTGCAAAAAACATGTGTGGAACCCATTGTCCTGCCTTTGGGGTACCTTAGACGACACACTTCCGATCATTTAGCTTTGCATGTGCAGACTACATGTGTTTCAAAACAAAACCAACTCATGCTCCAACCCCTGCCACTAACCCCCAGTCTCATTTGTAGTTCAGAAACATGTCTTTCCATATAGTAAACACCTAAAATGAGCCTTTACTACAGGAACATGTTAATAAGCAAGCCAGATATGTATTCTATAGTATGTGTGTGTGTTCTTTCCATTTCTGATAGTTTTCCATAAAGCTTTCCTAGTGCTTTTAGAAGACAAGGTACAATATTTACCTGTCTTAAGATGCTTCACTTCTTGAATAGTATCACAAGAAAATAACATCTCAGTGACAGATTACTGGCCAAAATTAAAACAAAAAGGGATGGTTTAGAACATGTGATTTTATTTGTGCCTCAAATACAGAACTTGAAATAGTTTACTGTTTGTAATGAATAAGGAATATTGGTTTAGGTGTTTAAAAGCCACTTCCTTATTTTGCTGTATGGGACACAAATTGTTAAATGGGCTCTTGGCCATTGAATCTTGCATCTGAGTTTATTGAAGAGACAGGACCTGCACCAAGATTAGAAAAGCATACAAAAAATACATATCATAGAATAATACATATCTCTATTTATTAAATAAGCTTCCTTAAAATTGGCTCTTGTACAGAAGTTCACTTACTTAGAATGAGCAAAATAAACAGTACATTGACTAGAATAAACCTCATAAAATGTCCCATTACTTTAAACTGAGGCCATAAGTTAGAACATCAAGTGATTCCCTCTCCTTTACCGCCCTCTCTCTTGGCATTAGCTACAAGACATGTCATTTCTTCTTGTAGTAATTGGAGAGTTAATGGGACTTTTTTGATGCTACTGTAGAACAGTAACTACACATTATTAAACTCTAGGATTGGAATTATTGCAGAGCCTACTAGCATCATAAAGGTGCCTGAGTATTTCCAATCTAAACTTGTATTTCAGTGGTTTATAACTGGTTGTAAAGGTTCGTTCCCAGCTTAAAGCTGGCATAAATGGTTTGGCTCAGGAAAACTGTGTGTGTATTGTACACAGATATGTGAGAGGCTGGAATGTGTTCATGCATATTATATTTGTTATACATTACATGGGTTATATATATGTGTATGCCTAATCATACATACCCGTGCTTGCCCTTTATATAGGTGCATATGTATGTGTGTAGGTAATACTAATTAATTTTTTTGTTCTAAGAGTTGCATGGCATGTACAAAGTAAAGGTATTCTTTTCCCCCAGAAGTGACTTGTGTATAGAGAGATAGAATAGAGAGAGATGAAAATGGTACTTATTTGTCATAATTAAACACTGGTTTCAAGATTTTCAAACTAATTTTCTAGAATAAATCTCCTTTCTGTGTCCTACTTTATCTCTGCCCCTCAATATTTTTCTCCTACCAACAGAGGTAGAATGATGGAAAAAGATTTTTTGTTGTGGATCAGTAGTAAAATAATCTATCTACTGTTTAATATTGTGATCAGCAGTATTACAATGTTTCATTTAATTTTTTGAGTCATATGAATAGTAGAATGCTTATAAATGAAGAGATTTTGCATTGTACAGTGATGTACAATGTGAAGAATATGAAGAAACCCAAAAACCTGCCTAAAACTGTGAAACAAGGTTTTCAAAGTCCTTATATGTAATATTTTTTGCACTGTTTTGATGTTTGTTCTCCCTTCTGGTAGAAGGGGTTGTTTGAATTGGTTTCCTATGAGCTGGTCTTAAAAAGCCTGTATTTCATATTGTTCCTTTTCCTTCTCTAAAGTAAAATTCAGAATAAAAGCTTTGATATGAGGAAATTCAAGTCTAACTTGATTGTGAAGCAAGTGGAAGGACCACAGAATGTTTACAAACAGAAATAGAACTCCCCTGGTCTGTGAGTTGAACTCATCTCCTGGTTTTGGTGTTTTTCCAGAAGTGTGATTGTCAGGTAATTTAAAGTGAGCAAGGGGCTTTTAGATCTTTTGAAATACAAAAATAGTTAATTATTTACTGTGGGGCAGAGATTCAAGATTTTCTTTGCATTTTCTTTCTAGGAAGCTTGGGAAGAAGGACAGAAAAAAATAGCATAAGCTCAAAATAATACAGACAGAACATTTCGAACATAGACTATGAAGTGATGAAGGTTAGGTTGTTCTCTGCAATAAGTAATTTTTCTTGTATGCATGTATTCCTTCCACATTTCTCCACAAGCATTCCCAAATACATACTTTAGCTTGTTTGTAGTACCAGTATTCATGTTGACACATTCTCTGGCAGGAAAAGAACAACTTATCACAACTACCTTCTATAATTAGTGTAATAATTTATTGATCATAAAGAATAATTCCTCTTCACCAGCAGAATTATTGTTAGGATCTTACTGTTTTTTTCTCATTGAGAAGTAAGTGGTTGGATATGAGTTAGATGAGGCCTTCACCACCACACTCCTTTGCAGTGAGGATTTAGAGCTCGTAGTTTTACGGTGCTTTCAGGCTAATTTCTGTTCCCCCAAATGTGATTTCTCCAGTAAATTCCTACATAAACAAACCATGGTGGTAAAAGCTCTGACTTTATATGAATCAGGAGGTAGGAATGCCTTTCTCCATCACAGTTGGGTTTTATTTGTGTTTGTTTGGTTTTAACTTTGAGACTTTCTGCAACTTTACGATATGCTTATTGCTTCTGAACAAGGTAACTTTATCTTCCTAGACCTCAGTTTAACTTTTCATCGTAATTACCCTTGTCCTCTTTGAAAACTTATCTCAAGGTGTCTTTCTAATAGCATTGGAACTTGGTATTTTTTCCCCACTTCTTTCAGCTGCTGCAAATCTATTTTTTCACTTTCATAACATTCACCCCCTCTAACTCTTTGCTATTGTATAGTTAATTTTCTTTGCCTTATTTATGTTGTAATTCAGTACTAGCTTTGATCTCATGACCATTCAATTAAGCCTTCCTCTGCTTAATGGCTTGAATCCTGTACTTCCTGTATTTGCTATTCTTCTTATTTCTTTGCTGTCACAACATTCTGTTTGTTGAGAGACTTCATTCCTGAAGGACAGTTTTATTAAATTCATAGTGATCAGCAGCTTATTTGACCTTAGAGTGATTCTTTTCACTCTGAAATTTTGTTAATCTGTCTCTTTCTCTCCTCAGTCCCCACATCTGCTAGCATGGGGCTTCACAAGAGCCTGGGACCTATTTCGGTTGCTTTTGATGAGGGGGAATAGCCAAAACTTTCTTTAGTGTCTCATGATGTGTTGCAATTTTTCTAAGCAAAGCTCTGACATTGCCTTGATACGTGAAGTCTGATGTTTTCCCCTAACTTCTGCAGCAGTGGGCTGCAAGCTGGTCTAGTGGGCCTTTGTGATCCTGTGCTTGGACCATAATCTTTAGGAGACTCCAGCATGTGTCAAAAGGTATCATTTTCATCTGTCACATGTTCTGTGGTTTTAGAATGGTTAATCCAGTCTGCTTGTCTGGTGTTACTATTCTGACATTTCAATGCTGATTAGTAGAATTTGCTGCTCAATCCACTGCTGGGCTGTGATTATGACCTTCAATAAACTGCTGCTGCTGTTTGGCTAAGAATGCAGGACTCATTTTTCCACACTGCCACAGTCAGGTGCTAGCAGCTTTGGACCTATTCTGCCAAGGAACATAATTTCCTCTTTCTTTCTGGCTTCCTTCCACTGTATATCGCTTCCAGCTACTTTACACACCACTGTAGTACCATATAATGTTTCTTTCTTTAAAATTAAATAGCCTTCTGCTTCTTTGGTTTGGTCAAGAATGTTTGGAGGTGAGTGTTAAGGTGGTTTGCCACACCTTCCAGAAGAAAGCTTTCTACTTTAAGATGAAAAATTCTAGTTGTTTACAAGGTCTGAGGGATGGCAGAACTGCTTAAGAACAGCTTAGGCAGTGTTAAATTTTCAGTGAAGTACACAAGTACACGTTTTTGATAGATACTATTATAGGAAACACTTGGTCCAGCAACTGTGAAAAGAACTTATAATCCTTCACTGTTATTTTTGGAGTGTGTGTGTGCGTTGAGGGGATTGGCCAGTCTTCTCTTTTGATTTTTTTGCCTGTAATAAGACAGGAATGGATGTAGTTAGTAGTGCCTTTGGCCTTTTACTTAAAATGAACTCCATGGATGCTGACTTAAGTCACAAATATGTTGTCATGGAGGCCTGTAAAACTAAGAAATTTAGTTGAGCTACGTGACTTCACATAAATGTTTTCTTAAAGTCAGTCCAGATATTAAGTATTACGTACATTATCTCCCTGTTTTGCATGGAAATCGGACTCAACAGCTAAACGTAGTAAGCAAGTTTTCAATGTCTTAGTGCTGAGCTCATTTCTAGTTTAGAGGTCAGCGTGCTAAGAGATACAAGTCAGTAACTTTTCAAATGCTTCTGGATAAATCTTTGTGTTTCTGCTTGAAAGAAAAAATCGAGCAAAGTAAAAATCAGGCAAAAATTAGTCTTAAACTCACACTGTTACTGGCATTGACTGTGTTAACAATATAGTGCTGTTGTAGTGGATGAGTATGTTGAAGTAGTAAGTATGGAGACCCCCAGATCTAAAGTATGTACAGTTGGAGAGGCATGGTTTAGGCTGGCCCCCTGAGCTAAATATCCCTTCCGAAGCACTGAAGCTGTACATAGTAGTGCTTATTTTTTTCACATGCTCGTGTTCATTTTAGGGTGAAATCGTGCACAACTGGAACAGAGATTCCTCTTTATCATCTAGAAATAAGCCTGCACCAAAAATCTCCCTGAGAGCTGAACTGATTTGGAAATGTAAGTGCGAATGACTGGAGGATTTGTTTTAAAAATACACTGTTGGTCCAAATGAAAACACTGATATGGGCATAACCATTATCTCCTTGCAGCAACAAACTCAATAAATAACTGTCAAACTGCATAAGTAGTTTGCACACCAACTGTGTGGAATGGTATTTAACTGTACAGTTGTACATAGTAACAATGGAGCAAATACTTCTGGGCAGATCTTACAGGTGGGAAAGTGAATCCTAAAATAAAGACGGAAACAGAGTAGGATTCACTCACTCACTGTCACACTTGAGCACCAGAATGTGCACGGTGTCCAAGAAGTTTGCTCTGCAGACTGACACCGTGATATTTCTGTCCAGATGTTAAGCACTGAATCAATAACCATGACATGAAGGACAAGTTTCAAGTCCTGGGTTGTCTCCTGGGTTCTTCCTAGCTTGGCAACCGTATACAGGTTTTGGATATGCCTTTTTGGATAGACCTTTTAATAGCCTTTTGGAGCTAACAGTGATCAGTGTTTCCCATTCTTCTCCCTTTGTGAGTGGTCAGGCTTTGATCACTGCTCTTTGTCTTCAGATTTGGATCTCTTTTTGAAGCAGGTGACCTGAGGTCTTGATGACCTGCTAATGTGTGTGCCATTAACACAGGACATTGAGATCCTTGTTCTTGCTTTGTGTTACTCTGGGTGCCACCACACCCAGTTACTTCCATTCATTCTCTGTTTGTGCATTCTGTTGCAGTTATCTGTCATACTCCTGCAGAAAATCAGACACTAAGGAGTTTTTATCTTCTGTGGCTTAGTTTTTGCTCTCATTCAATGACATTGTTCACAAGTTTTGTTAAATAGCAGACTCTTAGGACAATTTGCAGCTGTGGAGTTAAATTTGGACTAGGCTCTGGCTGGAGAGAGACCCCGAGAGTTTTCAGCAGGATCACCCCTGTAAGCTGCAGTTATGTAAGCATGTGTCCCAGTCACAGAGAAGGCACAGTACCATTCTGAATCCTGTGCCTTTGTCTCAGTGAGACAAAGATACTGATCAACATAGTCCACAGGCATCCTGCATGGAAGATATATCAGTAAGTCAGACAGACTTACTTAGGAGCCCATGTGGCCCAAGAAGCTCTAGACAGTCCAGAAAGAACCATAATAGAAAATGTGACTAAATACTTGCACAACAACCTGGAAATGATGAGCCAGTAATACTTGCAAAGCCTCTTACTTGACAGCAATCAAGTCAGTGTTGGTGACCACGTGAATTAACTATGTTTACCTCCAACTAACTAGATCTCTTGCAGAGGTCAGTTTATAGACGTAACACCGTAGACAAAAGGTGTTGAACGGGTAGCTTAACAAAAACCTACATGTTGATATCATCCCCATGTCTAGAAAGTATGGAATGATTATACTAAGAAAGGCTTTTGCCATGATAACAGGAGGTAGCAGAATTAGATTTGTAAGACTCTGGAGTAGTGTCTGTTTCTTGAGAGCAGCTGATATGCTGAAACTTTGAGTTCAGACTAGCAGGTTAGAATGACCTAGGCACTTCACATACATCTGGGCCATTGTTTAAGCCAAGTTACTGTAAGCATTTCCCACCAAGGCTGGAACCATTTCTTGGCCAGCCTGGAGATGCCATCCTATCCTGACAGGTGAAAGCTGGCTTTCAGCTGTTCACATCTATGTGACCTCCTAGCTGGACAGTGCAATCTACCTGCATACCAAACACTCAGTGTATGGAATTGTGTAAACAGGGAGCTTAGTGCACTTCCTTGAGCAAGAGTCTGTTTTAGGAACATATCAAACCTTTCCTTTTCAGATTGGCTTTCTACGGAGTTTTGATAAAATTTCAAGGCTTTGAGTATTTTAAAAACACTCTGTCACAAGGGCACAAGAACCTGAAAGACATGTAAGCTTCCACCATGGGGAAACATGTGATCTGCAACATAGGGGAAAACTGAAGAAAATTGAAGTTTATGCAGGGAGTTAAATGTCACTGGGATTGATCTAATTTTGCCAAGTCAATTCTGTCAGGAAGTAGGAGATAGGTCATACTGAACCTGTACTTGGACACTTAAGATTTTATGATTTATATTTCATTAGTGTTGCTTTAAGGCTTACCAAAAGAGTTTTTATATTCTATAGTCTGCATGTACACATGTACGTTTTGTTCAGTTTTCAAAACTATGAGAAGTTTTGAAAAAAGTATGTTTTACCAGTGCAAGTATTTTCACTGTATCTTTATCACTATTCCAGCAATAGTAAGTTGAAAATGTGTATTTTACTGGTTCTGCTTTTCCAGTTACATTGTATTTTCATTTTGATAGCAGTCTTTTTACTGCTTCTTTAATACTCACTTGGGAAGCCCTCCAAAAGCTATTTAAAGCTATTAAGACACACTGATACGAGTCTTTCTCCTTGTGTAGCAGAGCACACAAGAGTGTTTGTAGTAGTAGTTTCATAGGTAATTCAGTACTATAACAAAAAGAACTCTAGAAAGTGTAAAAGTGTAAATTATTGTTTTATTGTTTAGTTGCACAACATAAGTTAATGAAACAAAATTAGTAAGGAGTGTCCTAAGGTATAGTACTTGGTACAGTACTCTGTATTGTGCTTTTGGTTTTATACACATGCATACCAGGCATAATGTATATAATAAATTGGTAATTTATAATAATTATAATTCATAGTAAGTAATTTATAATAACCTATGGAATATATTGCATATGTTGTGTGGAACTGTATTGCAAACTTGTGTAATAAACATTCTGGACACCTTGAAATTATTCTTGTAATGAAAAGTAGTTGTGTGTTCAATTAATATCTGAGAAGATAGGTGGCAACATTTTGTAGAAAGGAGGATAGAAATGTACAAAGGACTTTTCCAATGATTGAAGCAAAAATAATATTTTACTTAATTCAAAAGACAAATTTTCCTTCTCTGAGGTATTTTTCAGTTGTTTGACATAGGCACAGAGTTTGGGTGCTCTTTTTGAATAGGATTCAGCAAATAAATATTTTATGCTTAAAAATGTCTGTCATCTCATGGCGTAAGAACTATTAATTAACGTCTGCATTAACAGGGCTGAAACTTGCTATCTGAGTTTATTATACTTGTATTCTAAATTGCTGATTAATACAGTGTTTAAGGAGGGTAAAGCAGGAATTATTAATATTTTTCCATCTCAAAGCGATTTGTATTTTTACTTGTTTCTTTCACTTTAGGCTTGTCTTAAATATGGTCCTTTGTGAAGGCAAAGATGGGAGTTCATTATTATTTTGTGACAGGTGCATTTGCTTGTGAGCTTTTATTTGTGGGTTGTTGTAATAATTTGACCTAAAACGGACAGATGTTTGAACTCCTATATAAAACTATATTCTAAGCAGTGTAGCTTACTGCTCAGCAAGAATGCTGAATGTGTCAAAACAGAAATACCTTTCCAATAATAACCACCTTGAAAGCAGAAAAAAACAGAGCTGTCAGTTCTATGAGGTGATCCAGATGAAGATATCAAAATTCCATCATTACATTTTTTCTCCACTTATAATTAATGTCACACATAAATCACATTATCATGATAGCAAACAAGTAAAATGGTGCAAGCCAAAAGATTTGGAGAATTCCACTTCCTTTTTTTTTTTCTGTGTGATTTACTGCTACTTAGAATTAATTTTAACATAGATGAATTTTAAGTGAAATGGACATTTTATACACTAAAGATGACACAAAAATCTTACAGCTGTGTCATAGTAAAGAGAACTACTGGCATAGAGGTCAGAACATCTGTATAATGTGCTGCCTCTTCTCTTTCTATTCAGTTATGATTATCTTTGCTCCCACAAGTTTTCTCAGGATTGCCATAGCTTCTGAGTCTCATGAAAAAGTCAACATTCTCCACAGTTCTCATTCTTCACATAATAAGTAATATATTTGGTAGGTTTTGAAAAGTATTACTACTGAATGTCATCTAAGGCCTGGCCACTGTTCTGTTGCATGCCCTCAGCTTCCACTGACAGCCAAATGTGTTCACTGTTTTTATGAAACTGCTTAGCCCTCCTTGGGTCACTACACTGCTTTGTAGGCAGCTAGGAAATTTTATAACTGTAAAAAACTGGCCTAAAAAACTTTGATTTGATAGAATATGTTCTGCTCTTTCAAAACACCTGCATAAATCATATTAATGCTAATGGGCATTGCTCACAAAGAGGAGGGAGAATAACCATTTTTCTGAGATTTGCATAGTTTTTGTGATGTTATTTTTAATGATTTTGGGATTGTCTTCAGGCATATGATTTTCTTCACAGGGTTCCTACTGATGCTAGTAGGAGGTTAGCTTTTATATCTGGAGATCGTACTTGTTTGTTTTTAACTGCGTAACATATGGATCAGTGCTTAGATACCAAGATTATAGGTGCCAGAGAAATACCTAGAGAGGCATGGATGGAATGGCTAAAAATATGTACATAGTTTTAGATATTTTAATCTACTATAGTATGTCTGAAAATGCAAGTCATTCTTAAGATATTGATCTTGGCATTTAAAAAAATGAGATTAATCTGTGATCATACCCAGTCATCTTATAAATTTAACTTTGGTTTGGATAAAAAACTAAAATCAAACCTTGAATTAAACTAGTTTCAGAAAAGCTAGAAAGCTTGCCCACTGTCCTGTATCTTTTGCATAGCCAGATGTAGTCAAGCACAAATTATCCAGATCTGAATGTAATATTGTTGTGCCCTAATCTTGTTGTGAAGGTAATGATACAATATCACATTAAAAAGGGCTGTTACTGCATTAAGGTTTTTTTAGTCTGCCAGTTTGTTCTTTTTCATTCTGATTAGATTTTGCTTTTACCACACCAAATTGATAAAAGAATAAATCCTTCCTGTTTATTAACTGTAATCACACTGTTCTTTTCTTTTTCTGTTCTTGACTGAAAATATAAGATGTGTTATAAATCATAGCTAGCCACTTTCTCACATCATAGCCAAAATAGGAATTTTTGCAGTTGCAATTGCTTCTTAGCACACCAGGCTTTTCACCGAGTTGATTATATACTAAGCTGACAGTACAAGAGCTACTTCAGGTGTATGCTCTGACTGACTATGGTATCTATGCTGCTATCATCTGTAAATAACCTTAGGATGTCCTGTGTACTATGAAAACTGTGGGCCTCGATACCTTTACCACAACAATAGTTAGCTGTCTTTGGACTCCTAAATAAAAGACTGGAAAGGAGGTGGTAATATCCATACTTCTGTTGTGGTTATATCTGCCTTACGATTCAGATAGGAGGCCATACAGGTTTGAAATAGGTTACATGGAGTGCCTTCTGGTGCATCTGAGCTGATACAGCTTTTTCTAGACAAAAGAGTCTGCACCATGTACACACCTGGCTTTTCTTCGTGCTATGCAGTGAATGCATGGAGGGCAATATACATCTTCTGTTCTTTAGTGCCTCTCAGTTCTGACTTTTGCTAAGTTAAAGCATTGTGTGGCCTCTAGTCCGTAGTTTGTCTCTTCTAAGTTTTTGAAGTAAAAAAGAAAAAAATTACAAGTCTGTAAAAATTTGCAAATTACAAATAATCATCCTTATTTTGTGCAGTACTTCAGTTTAGATAAACTGAGTTTGCAAAAACTGTGAATAGGAATAGTATACAAATGCATTTGTGTTACTTAAAATCTACATGATTGTGCACCTGGAAACTATTTTTTTTTTGGTTCAGTTTATGATTCTCTCTCTCTCTCTTTTTCCACAGTAATTAGACAAAGAAAGTTGTGTTATATGCAGCACTTAAAAACCCAACTGCCTTCTCCCAAGTGCATAATTCACAGTGAGTTATCCAGTGTTCAGATAGAAAGAATTGTGCTAGTATAGGCTGCTGTTACAGTTATGCAGTTAAGCCATAGGTGGACAAGGACATAACATAATTTCCTTTACTTGTTTGTGGATTTGCTGAGAGTTACTACCTGTGAGCTGAGATGACTCTGTTGCCACTTAGGGCTAGGAGAAACTAACATAGGATATGACACTGAGAGGCTCATTAGAACTTTCCAGTCGATTGATGAGTGCCAAATATTCTCTTTTATTTTAACAAATAGGCTGTTTTTTTCTGGTTAAATTGCTAATGTTCACAACTTGGCTAAAAATATCTGCTGTCTACAAAAGTAAGAAAGGCACAGTGAAGTAGCCATGGCAAATGCCAGCACCTGATTGTTTCCTACCACATGATGTTCAAGTTCAATGTGACTTGGACCATTCATTGAACAAGGAACTTGCAAATAAAGATGGTTTGGGGTTTTCTTTTCATGGTACTAATTGCAGAGAGCAGTGTGCTGCTCCAGAAGCCTTTAATGAAGCTTTGTGCAGTAGTTGCACATATTCCTTTATAAGATTCCAGAAGATGAAGTTATTGTGTGCTCATTATTCCTGGGGTCTGTTTTGTAATGTGTTTTGCAAGGATCTGTTCTGGCAATTTCTTTGTGTAATACTCATGTAGGTCCATGAGGGAGTCTTTGAAATGGACTGTTCTTCCCCAATGTCAGCATGCTGAAGATACCCACCTCCCTGTCATCATATCCAACTAGTACAGGCTCTGCTTTCCCACTTTTTGATTCATAGGCTTACATAAGAAGGAGTTGGCTGAGTTCAGCTAGACATAATGCTCATAGGAAGAAAGGAAAAAAAATAGTGGTGCTTCATCTGATTCTGCTGTTGAGAGAGAATATTTGCCCTCTTTAAAGAAGTCTATCTATTGGTTTATTAGGTTCTGCTAATTCTATGGAATCATTGTTGAACACAGCTTTTTTTGTAAGAGGCACATTTTTACTGCATAACTAATTTGTGGTGAGAATTATTGGTCACTGAGCAGATCTTCTTTATTTAGCTCAATTTAGACCCTCCTGTTTTAGTATTGGGCTCCTGCTGTCGGTCATTGCCAGTCAATTGTTTGGGGTTTTTTAAACTTCAGTTATAAACTTGCCTGAAGCATTATGTGTTTAAATGCTTTATGAATATGAATATTACAATTCTCATCTGAAATACATGTATGTGTCTCTTCCATTGAAATAACAAGAGTCATATGCATACATCTGAAGAACTGAACTTGGCTTTAAGAATTTTCTCAAGCAGATGTGAAGTATGAACATCACTGGCTTTCATTTGTCTGTATGGGGATCCTTAGAGGGACTCTGAACAGTCAATGCAGAGAAATACTGTGATTCTTGCTTTACTTTTTTCTCTTTTTGTTGTGGTTTAACCCCAGCTGGCAACTAAGTACCACGCAGCCGCTCACTCACTCCTCCTCCTTCCCCCATGGGATGGGGAGGAGAATTGGAAAGAGATAAAACCTGTGGGTTGAGGTAAGAACAGTTTAATAATTGAAATAAAGCGAAATCATAGAATCACAGAATGGTTTGGGTTGGAAAGGACCTTAAGATCACCTAGTTCCAACCACCCTGCCATGAGCAAGGACACCTCACACTAGACCATGTCACCCAAAGCTCTGTCCAGCCTGGCCTGAACACTGCCAGGGATGGAGCATTTACCTCTTTGTTTGGAAACCTGTTCCAGTGCCTCACCACCCTCACAGTAAAGAACTTCTTCCTTATATCTAACCTGAACTTCCCCTGTTTAAGTTTGAACCCATTATGCCCTTGTCCTATCACTACAGTCCCTGATGATGAGTCCCTCTCTGGCATCCTTGTAGACTCCCTTCAGATACTGGAAGGCTGCTATGAAGCCACCTCTTCTCCGGGCTGAACACCCCCAACTTTCTCAGCCTGTGGTGCTCCAGGTGGTGTTCCAGCCCCCTTATCATCCTCCTGGCCCTGACCTGGACTTGCTCCAAATCATGATAAAGAAGAGAGAGAGAGACAAATAAAACTCAATAAATACAAGTGATGCACAGTACAACTGCACAGCACCCTCTGACCCAAGCCTGACCTGAGCAGCAATCGGTCGCTTCCAGGTAACTCCCTCAGGTTCATATACTAAGCATGATGTGCTAGCTTAGGTCACTGTCCTGTCTCTGCTTCCTCCCGGCTTCTTGTGCCCCTCCTCACTGGCAGAGCACGAGACTGAAAAGTCCTTGATCAGGGTAAGTACTACAGAACAACAATTAAAACATTGTTGTTTTACCAGCATTGTTCTCAGACTAAAGCTGAACCATAGCACTGCACCAGCTACTAGATGAAAATTAACTCTATCACAGCCAAAACTAGGACAGTATCCACCCTATATTCCATACTGTGTCCCACACTTGCTACTACACCATCACCTTTCTTGTCTTGATATATACACAGATATTATTCCCTTGGTCTATGGACCATCTCTGTAAAAATCATTTAGTCATGACTTTGGGCTCCATCTGCCATAACAGTCTGTCAGGGCAGGAAACATGGTGTGTGGAGCTGGACTGTTGCATGCTGAAGCCAGTTCTGATGCTATCACTGCTGCACGTGTCCAGTTTCATCAAAGTTCATTTTTCATTAATGAGACAATCAAAAGAGAGTTAAGTTCAGATCCCTGAATCCCAAGTGGTGGAAACAGGTGCTGTGAGGCACGCAGTGTGATGATGGGCACAACACTGCTATAAATATACAGTGTTTTATAGCATTTAACATCATACAATTTAATTCTTTAGCTATTTTCACCCAAAATCAAGTCCTCTTGAAGCACACACCGAACTTCCGCATCCTCCCACATTACTCACCAAGCACACCCAGGTCCTCGAGCAAAAGCAATCCCATAAGTGGGTTTCCCTTTGCCTGACGCAGAATATGCCGTTTTCCCTAGCATATCCTTCATGTGCACTACAGGAACTTTATCCGCCTCTGTAGTATGTAAAAGTTTTAACTGGGCAGCACCAGCCTGATCGGCAGAACCTCTAGTGTTGACTAACCAGGTGGCTTTTGCTACGAGTATAGCCCAAGGTCCCACCACCATTGCTCTCAGTGTAAACAGTCTATTGTACCATTTGATTTTTGAAGAGGCTGGTGCATGATAGAGGGTGTGGTAAAACCAGTAAGCATCACACCCCTAATGCAGCCAGTCTCTGTACCTCTAGGCAGAGACAGTCTGTTAGCAGCTTTGTTAATGTTTCCAGTATTTACAGCAGATTTGTAGTTCTGTTTCTGCTTTGGTAATTCAGCTTTCCTGCACATCACTGCCTGATCTTTACATAGGGAGAAAGATATACACCTTTGGAAAGTTTCATCTTAAAAATAGCACAATATGGAATTCCTTGAAGAAAAGTGTATTCTGCATATGCTGAATAAAGCAGCATTATTTTCCTTTACTGGGTTATTTTATGCGTAAATCTGTATTTCTCATACATACATGACTTACTAATGCAGGCATCATACATAGGAGATAAATATAGGTTAGCATTATGTTGCTAGTTCTTGACCCAACCCTGTGTCTGTTCCTGTGTTCATATAGTTGCATAGAATACTTAGTTTTGGAGTAGAATACCGCCTGATCTTTCTTGAGAGAATTTGATTGGCAAACGAGACTTCATTGGAGAGGAAGCTACTCCTCTTTCTGAGGTGTGGTTTAAGGCTTCATGAGGAAATCTAATATTTTAGTCTGTCTCCTAAAAGCTTTGTGTTTGCAGTTGTAAACACAAACACAGACACCTCCAGAGTTTACCAAGGTCTTGGATTGGTTCCTGCTTGTTAATATAGCAGAATGAAACTGCAATGACAATGTTACTAAGTGCTTGGAGGAAGCAGGTGGTAGTTAGAGATCTTACTGAGGGTAAAGAGCGTTTTTGTGATCATGTGAATTACTGCTGCTTCCCGTCTGATGCTTGTAACATAGCTTAAGGAGGATTTACATGGGATCTGTAAGATGCTTCAAGACCTGTCTCTTCTGGAAAATAGTGTCTCTTCTGGAAAATTATTAACTTCAGATAATTAGATGGTTTAGCACTTTTGTCATAAAGTTGGGATTTAAAAAGAAAAAAGTTCTAACGTTGCTTCTAGATGCTAACCTTTCTAGTAGATTTAGTTTTAGTATAAATATAAAATGTGGTTGGAAAGTCCTATGTTGCCCCTTGGCACTGGCAACTTCTTATTTTTGTTTTTATATAGCAGTTTTACTGCTTTAAAAAAAAGGCAATAAAAGTGTTGGTGATACACTGAAGTATCATGGTATGAAAGGATTGCCTTTCCTCTCACTATGACGCTGAAGGAAATGGCTTAGAATTTACTCATTAGGCTTGAAAGCAACTTGAGAACATAAAGACACCATGCTGACACCATAACTCTTACAAAGCGTCAGTGAACTGTTTTCTGTTTATATGGTAATTTCAGATGATCTTGTTTCACCTTACTGTCTTTAGCTTTGTTATCTTAAGCCATGGGAAAAGGTATTTTTACTATCATTGTGACTACTTTGAGCATAGTCCTATGCCTGTTGATCGCAATGGGAATGATAGCAAGTGTCTTCTGTTTGTTTCAACCTTCCTGTTTTAAACTTGTCCTTTATTTATTATTTGCCTAGAAACCACTCTCTTGATCACATCATTTTTAGACTTTTGACATCTGAATGGGATGCCTACATAAAATTCTTCATGGTCGGCTTTTAATCTTCATAGTGACAATAAATCTTGTAAATCCCTTAAGCAATAGCATGGATTTCTTGATGTTTTGATCCCTTTCTAATATTGCAAAGGTTGCTTAGTTTAAAAATGTGGGACTGGTGTCTATTGTTGTTACTAATGCTCAGATGTGAAAGCAGGTATTCCAACAAACTTTCTTTTCAGCTAATCATTATCATCTACTTTTCCTAGGCTTTAACCAATATGGTTAGGTCTCCTTGGCAGTAGATTATTTCTCTTTCATGAGGCGTAGGGAACTGTTCTAATTTAAGTTGTTTTCCTCCTTAACATTTAAGTACAAGTAAAGAAGACTATTTGGATAGAACTATCTTTGGTATACTATTCCGTCAAACATGAATGTCCACATGCTCGTTTTGGAAATGTTCAGTGGCGTACTGAAGAACATTCATTAAGTTACAGTGAAAAACACGTTGAAAGGAGAGGGGACATTATAGGATGCATAGGGCAGTAGTGATATTAATGCCTTGGTTTTTTCCTGTTCTGAGACTTTTGCAGTGAACACACTGATAAAGCTAATAAAATGAGGAATGGTTACTGTAATTCTTTTATAACAAACATCTGAAAAGATTCTTTGCTAGCTTTTGAACTTTCTCTGCCACTGCCAAATTTTTAATGTTTTTACATTGCATACTGAGCAAATTCCTCAGATGTATTGTCCATCTCCAGATTACTCTGCATCCTTGTCTTTATTCATTGATGTGTGAGGGAAGGAATGAAAAGCGGAATTCTGTATCCTGAGAACAGTCATGTAGCCCCTGTGTCTGATCACTATATTTAAAATGAATATGATAATTTTTCTCTTCAAAAGTGGATTACCATGTACAGTCCATTTTAAAGATTAAAAAAAATTAAAATATTATCATAGGAAAGATACGCTTTCTTTGAAAGGTACAAGCAGATTTTCACACCTGAATGAGTAAAGTAACTATTTATTTAGATCTGAATCTATATTAAAAAATATCAGTTGCCCTTTCAAAACAGTTTCATATGGTCTTCTTCCATCTGTTCCATCCAAATAATTGCAACATTGTTTAATTTTTAGAAGAAATATATTAATTAAAAACCCTCACACTTTCCAAAGTGTGTCAATACTTCCATGAAACCCTAAAACTTTAGTGGGGTTAAAAAGAAATTTTGCTGCCCTTTTTTACATTTCAGTGATTGAATTTCTCACATAGCTAAGTTGGGTTCTTCAGAGAAAACCTGAATTGTGGAACTACAGAATATTTCAGAGTACTGTCAAAATAGTGTAGCTTGTCCTATAAAAGTTAGTACCTGTTGGGTTGTGGATCATTATTATTTGACTGGAAATTTGAGACATTATTTTTCATTTTTTCGAGGGCTGATTTGTTATACATTGCAGTCTGAGTGTCGTACAAATTTTTTCTGCACAAACTCATGCTTCCTACATGTTTGTTGTTGTTGGACTGTTGCTTTGGGACTAATAGGGATCTTGTGATATAGACTGAGAATTAAACTATTGAAATTGATCGAGGAACACGTCTTTAGCAAGGAACTTTTTGTCCTTAGCAAGGAACATAGTGTCCTTAGCAAGCCTAGAAGGACAAGTAGACTGCTGACTGGGCTTCCAAGAAGGAGAGAAGGGTGCTGTGTGTTTCCTTTTTCTGTGAGTGAACTGGGTCTGTGACAGATCTGGGGGAAATGAATTGATATGTGTAGACCTGAGAACATGTAAAGTTTGGTTGGAGAGTGTGGTTTGTGAATAAAACACCACCTCTGTTTTCTGGTATTAGTTTTTGGATTTCCTTTGTCTGTGGTAGCATGAAGATGGTTTCATTCCTTTCAGTTTAAAGGCCAGTCTATTTCCTTGTCGGGTGGCAGGCATCTGTTTTGTGATGACTGCCTGCTCTTTCTACAATATCACATAAATTACGGCTCTGCTTAACAAAGAAGGTTACTATGTGCTTTGGTATTACAAGTTAATAGTAATTTTGACTTCTAAGTCTAGTTTTAAATATTGAAATTGAACAGTAAAGTCATATTCATTTGGTAGTCTGTATCATTCATGGTACGATGCTGCAGTGATATTTATAACAGTTCATTATTTCCCTTTAATTATAGCATAATTTTAGAATTTCAAGTATCTTTAAGATTACTTGGAAAATTGTTATCTTCTCCTTAAATTGTTTGAAAGTGAAATTTAAGGTAGTGTTTTGAACTGTAGAGCCAGTAAAAGTGAATTTGTTGTAATATTCTTTCTCATTTTTTGTATACAGAGCTATTTTGTAAAGTAAACATCAGGGAGTTCACTGTCAGGAATACATGGTTCGTTTGATCACCAGCTTAGTAGTGGTAGATACTGAGTTAAAGCTATGATGTAATTCTGAATAGCCTTGATAGTCATCTTGAAGATAGCTCATAAAGCAGCAAAAGAAAGATACATATGGCTTGGTGACCAAGAAAATTTTTCAGAGACCTGAATTAGACATTAGCACGATGAAGTAAGGAAGACTTACTTGTCAGTAATTGAAATGGCTTTGCTACTATCTTGTGTATCTTATATATATCTCTTACAATATTTCAGAGGTTTCTGTTTGCATATAAAATTTTGTGCACTTCTTAGTGCTAGCTGAAATCTTGTTGTATTTTATTTGCAGTACAGTGCTCCAGACAAAAATGCACCATATGAGATACAAGATTGTTAGTTTGGAGAAAACACAAAGTTATTTCTAAGTGGCTGTAGAACATGGTTTTGACCTGTTTGGGGAAATTTTTCTCTTCCCCAATTCAACAGCATAATAAAGCAAAATATTTTCTGCTTTTCTGATTTTGATTTTGTGTGATGTATTTGTAATGCTAAAGCTTACATATTAATAATACAGGGTATATACGTGAAAGCAGTATGCACAAGTTGTGTCTTGGAACAAACAGATTTACAGATGAATTGCTCTTTCTGAATCCCATGACTTAAGTTTGGGTTTCATGTTTTCTCTGTGTTATAACAATGCAGAGACAACTGCTTTTATTCATACACTTTGCCAGAGCAAGTGGAATACTATAGTGATTTAGAGTCACGAAGATGCCTGATTTAAAAGAACTATCTGCTTTTACTGCAACAAAGGAGAAAAGGATAAAATGAAACTGTACTGTAGGGCTACAGTCTATGTAAAGGGTTAGTTTCACATAATTTTCTGAAAAGAGAGCTATTGGCAAAGAAGGTAGTGTTCACCAAACTCTATTAAAGGACTGAGCAACTTCTTTTTCTTAAAATCCACAAGGGCATGTCCTTGTAAATGCAAACCGTTCTGCCGTCATGGCCAGTATAAACCAACAGTCTCTACTGACTGCTGCTTACTTTTTTTCTTACAATACCAGAGAAACAGGCTTCTGATTTTGAACAGATCCTGCTGTTACTGTGCTATCTGGTAGTGTCAGATTAGATATGCTGTTTGTCTCTTGAAGCTTAATTTCTGTTTTTGATTGGCCAGATCTGAGCTAACACAACACCACGCATGTATAAATGCAAATTCTTTAAGTCCCCAGGAAAAAAAAAGAACTGCAGTCATAGAGATTTTTCCAGTGCTTTTTGAGAAGAAACAGCTACATCCAATTTGCATGTATCAGTATAACTGTAATACTTGTGGTGAATTCTTGGTTAACTAAATTTAAACCTGCTGGAGGTATAGCTATAGAGTAACAGCTATTGGCAGGGGTGAGGTATGCATTGCTGTAACTGAAGAGCTTTTCTCTACAGAACTTGGAACTGAGCCCAGCAGAAACACATTGACAGAGACTGTGCCGTCCTTTCTAGTGTCAAGCCATGGAGTGGGTAACAGCTTCTTGTTTCTACCTGTGACTTTGCTAACAGGTGGTGAGGACAGTATGATAGACCTAAGAGGTCTGAATCCAGAATATGACCTCAGTATGGAATTAATCTTTTTAACTGTTTTCTACTTTAAAACTGACATGAAACTGCTATACTCAAATTTAAGTTACAGTCACGTAAGAATGTACAGATTTGGTAGAAACCTTGGAATATGTTCGCTTTTTGTGAGTGGCAATATCCACATGCAAATATGAATATACAGTCTGACAAAAAGGGAGAGGTTTTAGTGTATTGGCTTAACCATTGTCAGTTGAGTACATGGAGAGCAATCAAATATATTCTACTGTTTTTAAAATCCTTAGTCATTTTTAAAACAAAACAAAACCACCTCAAAATTGACATGTTTTGACCTGTGGTGGTGTATTTGTTGGGTTCTTGCAAGGCAGGAGACCGCCTCACTCTCTCCTTTTGGACTTGGAAAAATACTAATATAGTCGTATTGGCTTTTGCATTTTGCTAAATTCAGAATTTGGCATTCTCAAATTAACAACTTCAGAAGTTGCTCTCTGTTTTTCAAGGTTAATTTGATGAATTCACAGAGCACAAGTTATCAGGACACTTGGAGATGTCCAGAAGAAATGTTGGATGCAATGATGTTTCTAGAATATAATGGCATTTGCTTCTTTTTGGCATCTTTATAAAGAATAGGTAAACATATTCTGTGGCAGTGTCCTAGACAACAGTAGAAATATTTCTTTAGTCTTTGTGGTGGACCAAAACAAATATGGAGATGTGTGAAAACGTAAATTGATAGAAGATGCAACAGAATAAAAGTTCATTAGTATGAAATACTTACTACTATAAGACATTAACACAGTTTTCAATTATGCTAGCTAACTGTCCTTTGCTATGTGATTCAATAATAGATGGATGCCGTTGTATGATGAATAAAGTAATTCACATGCACGCTAGCCACTTACAGCTAAACTGTCCCTTTGCTATATGATTCAACAATAATAGCTGGATGTCCTGTTTAATGGATAAAGTAATTCTCAGGCACACTGAAACTCTTCTATCACTGGATATGATGTAATTTAATCTTCTAATCTTCTTTTTCCACCAGCACAATAAATGTGACTGTGTGTGACAGAGAATCTGTGTTTGTGTGTAAGATTTTACTTGGAAATAATCTTCCAAAAATGAGGAAAATGAATGCATTGCAAAGAGTTCGATGTTCCCTAAAGGTTTTGTTTACAGTTTTGTTGAACTATTAAGTATTTATTGTAAGTAGCGTAGACTGTTCTAGTTTTAATAATTATAATGCTGTTCTGTTTTAATATTGCATGATCTGTGGGCTACCATAAAGTTGTTACAAATTGAAGGCTCGATATAACATGAAACGAAGGACCTCTTCTGAATGTTGCCTTTGTTCTGTATTTAACAAATTAGTATGTTGACATTTGTCACTGATGGATTTCATTATTTGCTGAAAGGGTTTTAGGGGGGTTTGACAGCATGAATAGTTTGTCCTACAGACTTTTGAGAATTGATAAAGGCATCTTTGTTCTTTGTGCAAAAGCACAACAGATATCTTATTGACTGACGCATACAAAAAAAGAAAGCTTGTATAGCTGCTGTGCAGAATAAACTAAGAAAATAATTTTGAAGCCATTACATATTCTCCTATGTTGTTCTCTCTTTTTGCTAACAGCATATATCTCATTAATCAATTTAACAAGAAGCACTGGATAGTCATTCAGTAAAATTAAAGCATGCCTTTATATCAAATTATATATAGACGATGAAAATAAGAAAAATAGGTAATGCATGATAACTAGTTAGTTAAATATCTATTGCCTGAACTATTTTTAAGACTAGTGTGCAGAATATTGTAGCATTTCTATATATAGAAAGGATAAAGGCATAGTGGAAATAATTCATTTTAGCAGGAATATTGGACATCAGAGTGTTGGATTTGCACCCATTTTTCTAAGTAAAATAAAAGGCTTCAGAAAATAGATTTCTAGGTACCAATTCTTAAAAGCAACAATTGTGGGTGATACTGCCGATGGGCAAAAATTAGATCACATGAAAAATGGATAACTACCTTAATCTCATTGTTTGCTCCCACATTTGTAGTTGGCACAAGAAGCAAGAGCATATTAGATATGACCTGAAAATCTGAAAGAATTGCATCGGTGCTTCTATGATTTGAGAAGTTCTGATCTTTTTTTTTTTAAAAAAAAAAACAACAACCCTCTGAGCTTTTCCTTTTAATTTACTGTGGGTGTTTTATTTTGTTTTTGTTTTTGGGTTTTTTTTAGAAATATCAAGGATTTGTAGTGATATCTCCTCCAGTAATATTTGAGATTTTCTAAATGATTCAGAGATGCATTTGCAGTTTTCTTGTTCTGTAGGTGAAGTATTTGTGATAAGAATTCTTTAAAAAAAAAAAAGCGCATTCTTTAGGTTTGTGTTATTTTGTGATGCTGACTGTAGTCTAGAGATTTAATAATGACCACTTCTTCCTTCAAGCATATTTCATGTTCTTGCTGCTTTTAGAACAGTGATACCACAAGGTTTTACACTGAGAAAAGAATACCGAAAAAAACCCAAAGATTAAGCAGGATCTTTTCCTTTTTTTGTTTTCTTGTACGTTTTGCTTTTTTATTGTTGTTGCTTATTATTCTGTTCTGGTATGTGTGGACAAAAGTTTTCTTCTGTGCATTAAATGAAGAAAAAAATGACCCATTCTATATTTTGTCGTGTCCGTGTTACATTTTGAGACCACTAGTCTTTTGAGACCTTAACTTGTGTGAATTTTCACTGAATATGGAGAAGCAGATACATTTTGCTCTTTCTGTCTGACTATTTATCATAGCTGGTTATTTGCACTTTGGCTCTCAGCTGTGTTAATATTTGCCAGAAACTTCATGATGTAGTAAAAGGAAATCCAGGTCTTCCAGCAATAACAATGATGGAAAGTTACAAATACTTAAATCTATCCATGATAAAATAATTTCATCTATCAGTGACAAATGTCATCATCTAGTCTGGAACTAGAGGAATATTGTTAGCAACTCTTAATCATATTAATCATTTTAGCAAGAATACAAAATAGCTTAGAAAGTCTCTGAAACAAATGCCATGTGCATTTTTAAGATAAAACAAGAGATTATTTTTTGTAGATTTTGCTTTGATATATGAGAAGAAAACCTAAAAAAAAAAATTATTATTAACACACAAAACCATTTTGTATTTATGACAGCTGTAAGTACCTGTGTCTATATCTGTTTCCATTTCCATCTTCTTGTTATGATCTATTAAAATAATTAATTACAATGATCAATGTCCATACATAGCTGTTTTCTGTTCATTCCTTTATATTTCAGCAAGTGTTTAATTTTGTGATACTAAACTTACAAATCAGTTTTAAATGAGAGAAAAATTTTAAATGAAAAAATTAATTCTTCAGTATTTTGGTTTATTTCTTGACTTTTACTGTTTTTTTTATTGTTAAAAAAATCTAAAAATATTGGAAATTTTTCTTTTTTAGCACTTCCACTTGTTATGGAAAAGTTTCAGAGCACATTATGATTGAAATTTTGAGGAAAATTGTGCAAATACTTGTATGATACAGTATGGAAGGATGTATGTTCATTTGTGAACATAAAGTTAAGAGAATTGAATATGGGGAATGGGTTATGTTGATACAGCTTTCCTTTAAGTTGATCTTGTACTAGCTGGGAGTGCACCAAATTCTACGTTAATTTTTGAAGCATATCAAACCTGTATCCTTTTTGTTCAGGTCAGTATGATCAGTCGTTTTGCAGCAGCAAAGTAAGGTCTTGTGGCGTATATAAAGTGCATTTTTCAACTATTGCCAATATTTTCAATGTGATTTAGTTTATTTTGTTGATCATAAAGTTTGAGAGCTATTTTGGTATCTGAAGCAAATTCATTAAACTTCCTCTGTGAAAATGTCTGGACAAATCAAATAAATATTTGACTTGTATGTCCAAAGACTTCAGAAGGGGATGTATGTCACAGTTGTATGTGGTAAATTCATGCTGTCTTTTTATAGAGGTTTTTACTTCAAGACTGTTCATTTGGTCTAATATGGGATTGGTGATAATGAAAAGTACCAAGTTGTTACAAACCCAGTTGTTTGTGTAGCAGCTCTGCGAGCTTAGGTTTTTGTTGTCTTTTTCCTTTCACTGTATAATTTCTTCAGTTTTATGCCACATAGTCGTTTTGCTGTTGAACAGTAATAGAGTTTCTCCTTTGTTTATACACATGCTGACTGATCTGGTTTGGTGCAGTGAAATAAGCAAGACTGAAGTGATTATCTTCCAGTTCATGGAGCAGCTGGTGCTTAGGTGTTAAAATCATTAATTTAGGTGCTTGATTGAAACTTGAAGTTTGGATGTTGAACTGCTGTACTGCTTTGGCTGGTACCAAGGAGGATCTTTCCAGCACACAGGGGTTGATCTTCTTTCCCTGTTGCCTATGCTACTGTATTATTCCATGATTTATGGAGTAAAAAGTCATCTGCTCTAGAATGGCTTTCAGCTGTGACTTCCAGTCACTTGTTGGTTTCCCACTATGATAGTAGGAAGGGAAAACTTTACTAAGTTTCTGTTATTTCTGGAACAATGCTCAGGGTTTTCTAATTACCAGATCCTTGTCTTTACAACTGCATCTGCGTGTTTATTTGAGTTTCTGGTGCACTGTAAACCCAGGAGATTTGAAAGGCTGTTTGTCTCTGTAGTTCTCTCAGTACTGGACTAAAACATACTCAAAAATGCTGGAGATTACAGAGGAAAGTAAGTGGATGTTGCATGTTCTTGTGTCTAAATTCCAATGGCACAAGTGCCCTCAAAGATAAAGTAAGCTAATATTCTAAGTCTGGTGTAGATACTGCAGACTAATACTGCTAATACTGTTCTGTGTATCACTGGAGTAATGTAGGTTGAAGGCAACTGATGAGAGATTGCACAAACTGCATGCAAAGCTCTTATTTAATTGTATAACTATCTCAAGTTCCAGTAATCTCGAAATGTATAACTTAATGTGTTCCTGTGAAAATATTTTAAGAGATATTTCCTCTACTCCCTTCAGCATGTTTAAGAAGGGGTTTTCTAGAAGTACGATAACTATCTAACCCATTTACTATCTTTTTCTAAATAGGAAAAGATAACCAATGTGGAGTACTATCAAAACATGATTATTTTTTTTTTTTCATTATGTAACTTCCATCTGTAATAGTGATTTTGGGTGCTACTTTTGACTCCAGAAGCAGAATTTTCCAGCTGATGTGGTCTTGGCTCTGTTATTTCAATAAGCACATAAGAAAATGTATCTGGAAATGCCTGTGTGTTTAGAGGGAAAGACTTTTACTTCAAAAGGAATGGAACAAGTCTGTCAGAAATGAGCTTCATGTTCCTAGCTTAAATGTGTACTTAAGTTCTTGCACATACATTTGGCTAAAGTTTGTACTATGTGTCTCATCTGATTATGTGTGAGCAGCCAAAGATAGAACACTGCTGCAGCCTGTGTGCATCTAAGTCATAAGTCTGAAGAAGTTTTGCAAAACTGCTCTCAGAGATTTGGCGTCTCAACTGGTCAAACCACTGTTCAGAATCTAGGACTCATTGAAAACCTTTTATTTTTTGAAGAGACCATTATTAAGAACATCTATATGGGTGGATTTGGATGACTGGAACGTCAGGACCCTTCAGCCTCTCACACCAAATATTTCTTTCCCTTTGCGGCTCAGGTTTTCGTTCATATGCATTTGTATCATAGTTACAGCATTGAGATGTAACTTGATGATTAGCTAACTGCAATTTAACTGGGAGGGAAACTTACGCTTTCTTTCAGTGAAATGATGTGAAGATCTAAGTTATGAGGGTGCGATGCTGGTCAGAATAATACCTTTTTGCTTTAAACGTGTAAGCCAGTGTATAGTTGTTGAAAACAAGTCATTAACTTCTTTTTCTCTAAGAGCCATTGGGAACGTGTCCAGCTTCATGGGAAGGGCTTGTGGGACTTTTATCTTTTTGTTAACTGGGAGAGGTTTCCCATTTTCCTTAGCACATCCAGCTAGCCTGTTCTGGCCTGCTTTACAAACTTGGGCCAGACTTGAAAAGACATCAGCTAGAGGCATTTATAAGCCACACATACCTTGTCAGGTCTTGATGTAATTGCAGACGTGAATCACCTTTGTCTGTTCCTCATGTATGAATGGATTTCTTTCCTTTTCAATTCCAGTGAAAGCAATGGATATCAAGCCTTATAATTTGTTGATAGCAAATCACATGGATGGTAGGAGGACCAAATTCCTTTTCTGGTAAAAAAAAGAAGGAAAAGGTTTTGGCTATTGCAATTTAATCATAAATCTGATATTTTATTTTTTCACATAGACAATTTTTTGAAATACTGAGTGGTTTAGGAACAACAGTTATAGTAACAATGTGCAATGAATAACATTACACATCCTAGATGATGTAAAAAAATGTATATTTGGTTGGTATCACTAGGGGTGCAGCAGGGTTTCTGGAATTCAAACATGTATTGAAAATAGAGAATCTGTATTTTAAACTAATACATAGAATCAAACTTCTCCCCAAACTAATAGGTGCTGGACATATTACAGAAACATGTTCAGTCTCTGATAAATTTCCTCTTAAGATAGATGGGAACTTTACACTGCTCTGTAGTGATATCTGTTGCTACATGAGGCTCTGAGTTGGAGATACAGCTGCTGTTAAGAGCAAACAACATAAAAGGAATAATTTAAGGTGTTCTCAGAAAAGGAAGTTGCTGGCTGTACTCAGACTCTAAAATTAAATTCTGCTGCAGCACATAATCTTATTTTTGGCCTTGTAGGAAGTTGTATTCTTTGGCCAAAATTTAACTCATATACATTTTTCCTTACAGAAGTGATTTGTAATCCTTCTATAAAGGGAATGATTGTCCAAATGTGGCATTTCTGTTATTTAAGTGAATGGAAAAAGCAGGAAATACAATCTTTACTCTTATTGTGTGTTTACCTACAGAAAACTGAAAATGCAAACCATTCTGTAATCCTGTTTATAAGGCATGAAGTTACTTTTGTTTTGCTTAACCAAATGGCCGAAATGCTGCCAGCAGTATGTCTGGAATGTTATTTACTTGGTCCATTTCTGTGGTTTTTCTTCATAGCACTGTATACATGCCACAGTTAGCAGTCATTTACTTACCACTGACCAAAGTAGTACCCCCAAAGCTGCATCTATTCATCTCATTGGGGGCTTAATAGTAAAAGGCTCATCATGTTCTGCAGCTTTTGTGCTCACACTTTCCCCCCATCTCTCCCTCCCTCCCTTCTCTTAATCAGAATTGCTTTTGGCAAAGACTTGGAGAGCTGCTTTTCTTTTCTTACTTTGTTCTCTGTGACTTGATTTCTCTTAGTGCTTTAATTTCTTACATTGTTTCTTACAATGCCAACTGATTGAAATTGTATAACTTGCTTTGCTGAATGGCTATTATTTTTTAATAAGGAGATGGTTATTGAGTATGTTTTTCTATTTAATTGTGTATCATATTTTTGGTCTTGGTTTGAAACATTCAACTCGTTGCAAGAAAAGTGTGGGTGTTTTTAACATTTCCAGCGGAAGGGTAGGGCGGGTGGGGAAGCTCTTTGGAATGCTGACGAATAATATTTGACTCTTGGAAATGTCTTAAGGCCATGTGCTCCCCTCCCATGCTTGGAAGGCTAGACATAGTTGTAAAGACCTGTGGTCTTGAAGGTATTACCATTGTGCTTTATTTCCTTTCTAACTGGCTGGAGTTGAGAAAACAGTTGAAATGCTGAGGGTTACTGCAGGAGTACTTTGCAGATGGTGGTCTTCCTTTGTGCCCTTGCTATTCCCATCTGTGGCATGGTGCCCTGTTAATCCCTTGCATGTTAGTCACGGGGCTTAATTCTGCTACTTTTCCTTCCTAGATGTACTTAATTTCAAAAACTGCATAACTTTTGAAATGTTAATGTTTGTAATGTCTATAAGCATAGCAGAAATTGCCTTACAGCAGAACACGAGTAGGGAACTGCAGTAACTTGCAATTCAGTGTGTTTTCAATAGCAGAGCAATAATTCATAACATTTTTCCCCGTGATTTCTTCTAGTACTTGAGTCCAAAGCAAAGTAGATATAGATGGGGTTGTTCTCCCCTGTTTTGAAAAGGAGATATTTAGTGAATATAGAGTCTCCTCCTGACTTCTGTGCTTGTGGTAAAGGGTGTTTTCCTTCTTCTGCGTTTGCAGAAATGATCAATTCTTATCATCAGATGGTATCTTTTTAGCTTATTTTAAGTTCTAATAAGCACATGTGTTTTACTATACATGACTCTTGTTGCCTTTGGATAGTCATTTGTTTTCTTTATAAAATGTTTCTGCTTTATTTATTTCCAGCTTTGATAATTTAACTGATAAATATCTGCTGCCTATATGCACACCTGCTCATCTTTCATGGTCCTGGCTTATATATAAAATGCTTCTATTGAAATAAATCAGTCTTGTAATTTGAAAAATAACAAACTTTAATTTACTTCTTACAGGTCATAGGTGTTTGACAGTTGAATACAAACCAACTGCTTGGCAGGATTTTAGTTTGATTCTCTGCCAACCAATAATAAAGTACAACCTAATTTCTAAAAACACCTGAGCTGTAAACTATCAGTCATGACCTAAGCATGCATATAGTAATAGAGGCTGACAAGACTAATAAAGCCTATATATTATTATGGCCTTGCAGTGCATATTATAACAGGTCAGTAATGTATTTTGTCACTCATTCTGTTGTGCAGCCCACACATCATCTTCCTGTCTCAGAGTGTACTGTCGGGAGGGACCCAGCTCTGTGGAACACGTCTGTGCCATGAAATTGCTCATGCTTGGTTTGGACTGGCCATTGGTGCTCGCGATTGGACTGAAGAGTGGATAAGTGAAGGGTTTGCCACTTTTTTAGAAGATGTATTTTGGGCTAGGGCACAACAGGTAAGGTGATGATACATCACTTCTCAATTCAGTTATGCGGAAATCAAAATTATATACCCTGCTGTGAATTGGGTATAAATTAAAACTCCTGTGTTAGGAATGTAAAATAAAATTTTAAAATAATACCGGAATTCGCATACTAACTTGATTAAAAAAGAATAATCCTTCCTTATCCACAGTGAATACTAGTCTTTACAGAGGTAGAGGTCAGTGCAAATAAGAATGGAAACATCTGTTTGTCAATGATTACCTTCCCACAAATGTACTACTCCATTATATTATTCAATTGCTTTGCATTCTTTCCACTTGTATTGTGTTCCCGAAACTAGAACAATCAGCAATCTTACTGAATATTGTAACATTCCAGGTACCTAATGAAAATGGTCTGGTTTTGTCCAGTGGATAGCCAAGAAGCAATCTTCAAAACAAAATGGAAGCTAATGAAATAGGGTAGCAGTACTTACACTTTTTTTCTCTTATACTGCCCAGGAAAACTTATGCCCATATCAGAGGCTTAGAAATCATTGCTGCCTCAAAGTGAAAAGCTCATACACTGCATGACAGCTAGTAAAGTGGTTTCCTAATCTAATTCTTGTTTTTGTTGCACTCCAGCTGCTTCAAGCATTTTGTATGTTAGTCATTTATTCATGTGCTTGTGTCAGGCCCTGGTTCTACCCCTGAAGACTGTAGAGCTTTATCTGTGGAAGAGCAAGATGGGATTGGGAACTAATATCATATCTAACCTCCATTCTGTTAAGTACAGGAATATTTATAGCACCAACCAGAACAGAATTCCTTGTCACTTACACTTCCTTGTTTCCGGAACAAGAAAGAGAGAACGGCTGTCCAAACACTTTGCTTTTCCCTTCTGGTTGTGAGACTAATTTCTGCCCTTACTTGACCATCACTCCTCTGCTGTGAGCTGTACCCATTAATTCTGTGCTTTCAAGAGTCACTTGAAAGCATTTCTATTGTAGTAGACACCCTTCCATGTAGCTAAATGGAAAGGAGTAAGCAGCAAAACAGGGTGATTAGTGCCTTTGTTAATTTCTAAGGTGATAAAATTGGGGTTTTTTTTGGTTTTTTAGCATTATTGAGTAGTTTTGGTGCTGTGCAATTATGCAATTGTACAGTTGTAGGATTATGAGTATATTCCATAGTGCCTGACAGCAACTTCACTTGTGACCGAAATACTGGTGTAATGCAGGACAATATTAGCTGCTTTTGCTTTCTCCCATCTCCCATCTTTTCTTATAATAGAGAAATATAAATTAGTAGTTATTTGTAAGATGACAACCTGGCATTTATTTTGTAAGCAAGCATCTCTGTTAATACTATGTATATGGGGGAAAGTACAACAGGGAGCTTTCACAAATGTAGCAGAAGTAGTAGGAAAGAGGAGTGAGGTCAGGATACGGAGCAGCTCATTTCTTTCAAGCTGGGAAAAGTAAAGATGCAACCAAAACTGCCAGGTATCTGTGCTGTACATTCAGTTCACTCATTGCCAGTCACTAAAGGGAAAACAACATGCCCATCTCTCTCCTCAGGCAGAACTATTTAACTGACTATTGATTTGATGCACACAGTGAGGCTTCTGTTTTCCTTAGTGCTGCTATTAACTCTCATAGCAGCAACTGTTATGTTTTGATTTTGTTGTCTGGGTTTTGTTTTGTTGGGTTTTTTTATCATGGGTATAGATAGTGTTTCCTGTGTCTTCTGCACGTTAAAGGGAAACACAACAAGTTTGTCTTTCTGAAAATTATTATTGTCTGTTGGGAAACAGCAATCACTGATCTGTGTTTTTTGTATACTAAGCAGCTGTCACATGATGAAGTAAAAGGGCAGCAGGAATGGCGCCGGCTCAGAGATGAGGTGCAAAACTCTGAAGAAGAGCTGCAAGTTTTAAGGTAACAATATGACAGTTTAATTTCTGCTTTAGCATTTTCTGTCTTTACTGTATTCTGCCATTTTCTCCCTTCAAAGGATATACATCCAAATCATCTGATTAAATCCACTGCATTTCCTTATTTCCTCTGAAGAAAAAAGAAAAGTGAAATTAAATTGACTAGGTTATTCGTCTTCTGCGTAATGCAATTGCTTTTCTCTTTGTTACAGAATGCTTTCAAAAAACACGGGATTTAGTTTGATATAAAATGTCTCTAAGCAGTTTACAAGAGCCTTTATTCAGGGGAAAAAAAGGCCATTTCCTGAACACACTTCACCGTTTGAAGCCATAACAGATTCATTTTCTGTGGCTGAAGACAAGCACATTACCAGAGTATGATATCTAACTGCCAAGCTGAATGAAAATTAAAAAGCAGAGGAAAAAGCACAATGAGCTAAACAAATCTAATTTTATTTTTTTTTTATTTTTTTTTTAGAAGTTACTAATAATCATATTTAAACAAGGTTTTGGTCTTTAGGTACCAGATGCTGAGCTCAAGGCTTCTTCTTAGATAGCTAAAGACATCAGATCAAAAAAAGATTCTTGCTTTGGTAGTGGTAAATAATCTGAGCTGTTCTGATTGATGTTTTGGGAATTTGCCATAGTCTTTTACCTTAAGTGGCTGCCTAACATCTCCACTGCTTGTGTCCCCACAGTCTTTAACCAAGACAAGCAAATTTACTAATCCTAGCTGAGATTATCCCTGGTCAAGTAATGGAATTACAGTGACAGATTTCAGGAGATTATGTAGACCTTTCTCCTACCCTGAGATACAGGCAGCATACACAGCCATTTTAAGCAGGTTTTATCTAACATTTTCTTGGAAAACTTAATAAAAAAGTTTTCACGGTTCCTAGATAAGCTTTTTTAGTGTTAATTAAAAATGCTCAGCTGAAATACTGTTTATTTCAAACAATGTAATTTTCTTTATTTCTTTCACCAAGCAGAAGTGAACAAATTGATCTCCATCCTCTATGTGGTCATCTTTTACATGTTTTTGGAAGACTGTTGCCATTTCATTCTGTTTGAGGTCTTCCCTTCTTTTTGCGATTTTCCCATAGAACCTAAAGCCTTTTACATTTGGGCAACAGAGATTGTTCACCAACATAGAAATTCCTCTCTATGGCCTCATCTAATCTAAAAACGTCACCAACTGCGTAATTCTAGTCTTTCATTGATCTCTTTTACGTCATGTCTATTAATGAATTGTGTATCCTACATATAAGCAGGGTCACTGAAATTATACACTTGCAAAGTGTGCAGTTTGATGATAGGTGTAAATACAAAAGCAGGCTTTATCATGAGCTGTCATAGAGCTGCTGCCAACACAACTACTGATTGACAGATGCTGGGGGTTTTGTTTGTTTGTTTCAAAATAAATATTTTTTAGGAACACTGGTTCTTGTGATATGAGGCTTATCTGGAGGTATGTTTTCCATTTTCAAGGTTATGGAACCACATTTGTCTTCTGCGCTAATTACGTAGTTGTTACTTTTAATAAAATGTCTATGTGGTGTAAATTTTTAAAATCATTTTTCTAAGGCCAAAATATCCTTTGCAGCATGAAACTCAGGAAGGATTGATTGATATTGAAATTGAAACTTAAGCTTGCTATTGACTTCCACAGTTAGTAGACATAAGTCTCAAATAAGCTTGCTGCTTACCTTTTCCATAATGGTATTCTCAATGCTAACACAAAAGAATGACGTATCATTTCTTGTTTGAAAAATATGCTTCTAATGTACACTTCAGAAGCAGAACATGATGCCAGCTTAGGATCCGAGCAATCTTTTCCTCTTTGCTGTCTCTAGTTTCTTGTGGTTGCATTTAAGGACTTGCCACTGGTTTCAGTCAGATATAAATATTGTTTACTATTTTTGTGGCATGGAGTTGAACATATTCTTTCTTTGCATGTTTACGGGTTTGGTTTTTTTCTTTCTGTCTTCCCTTTGAAAGTATGTCCATGTGCTTTCCAGAGTTTGTGTATGACAGAGAAAATTCCAGTCTTGGCATTGCACTGGGTTTTGAGTCTGTACTGGGACTTGTGCTGGTGCATGCTTGTGTTTTTATGCCAGGATATTAAAAGTAAATGATAACAATTTGTTACTTCTTGACAATTATGTCAGGAAGAAAAAAACATCAGCCAACCTGTTCTTCCCAAGCATAAACTTAATCTTCAATTACTTTTTCGTTGCCTGCTGGGCAATCATATGATTTTCTGTGCTTTCCCTGTTCAGACTAGGTGAAAGCCACTCACCAAGCTGATCATCGGCATGATGGTGCTTCTTATTGTGGATATTTGGTATTAAGTTATAGTAGCATCTCATAAGTTGCCTGTGAAAAAAGAAGTCAGGTATGAAAGAGATAGGTAAGTGTCTTTTCAGCAGGCAGCAGCTCTGAAACGCAGCCCCAGCAGTTCTTAGTTTTGAAGAAGAAATTTGCGGCGCTGTAGTGCTCACACAGGGTAAGACATCAGACAGAATCCTGTGTATTTTCTCAGAGTCTGAAGCAAACTTGCAGGTATATAAGCACCTGTGAAATATGTGCTGGCACTCATTCTGCTGGCAATCCATCACTCTCATCCAGTGTCTCATGTTATGACAGCAAAGATTAGAGAAGTCCATTTTCTTCTGTGGAATAAAGCTGATGTTGAAATTGTTTCATGTCCTGGCCCATTAGAACTTAGCTTGTGATTCTTCATTAGACAGTGATTCTTCAAAGACAAACCAGTGTTGATACCTAACTCTAAATTTGTCTGAGTTCCGCTTGAGTTAAGTCTATTTCCGTCCTGAAGCAATGCTCTCTGACTGATCTGTAGGGCTTTAAAAAGTTTTATTCTATTACACAGATAGGAAACACACCTTTCAGGTGGAGTCTCATAGTCTCTGCATAGGTTTTCAGGACCACCTGGTGCATCAGAGCATTTAATTAACAAGTATTTCCTGGTGTATTGTGCTTATACTTTCTACAAAATATTTCTCAGCCTGGCAAACAAAATTTCTGCATCCTTCAGAAATTTTCTAGTATGTAAAATATGCCAGGTAGCAGCTTGATTACTTCAAATCAGCTTTCCTTAAACATTATGCCTAGCATCATCTACTGGGTTAGATGCCAGGTTTTGTAGGTCAGTGTAACACACCTCCAGTCTCTACCTTCAATGTTTTGTAAATATACTAAGCATTGCTTTAAAATAGTGTGCTGAAGTACTGACATACATATGTACAAAGTAAATTTCTGAATATTTATTCTTTTGCAGACATTATCAGGGGTATATATATGCCTCCTTCGCAGAATTAAATTCTTTAGTACAATCATACAGATGGGATACCACTTTGTAGTCACCTGCTAATATCTACACAGGTACAAAGTTGAATGAGGAAGGAAGTATGGTTGCCTAATTTAGAACAATTATGATTAGGGGAGGTAGTGTGGATCCTGTAGCCCATGCTCAAACTCCATTTTTCAAAGTCTATAGATTGAGCTATTTATTATGGGAGAAATGAAGCAGTTTGAGCTTTTTATACTTGCAGAGAACAATGAAAAGTTGTCAGCAGGCCTTCCTTCCAGGAGGCTGATCGGGAATGGAAACAGGTGGACCTCTGCTATTCTAGAGTGGGTCTGCAATGGTTACATTATCTGCTACCATGGGATAAGAAATCAGTTACTGATCTCCTCCTTTCAATGTTGAAAGAAAATATGAACTATAGCATGTTAAAGGAATGTGTTAGGAACAGTGTAAAATTGAATCTGCTTCCTCCCCCCCCCCCCCCCCCCCCCCGCCATTTTATTTCAAATAGTTGTATTTGATCAAGATTTTACTGTGTGAACTGGGTGTCAACTGCACACATCCTAAATATAGTACCTGAAGAGTGAAAAAACCCAGCTTCGCACTCTGGACAAAACTAATAAGAAACCATTGCACAGATAGAAAGAAGGAAGAGTGTTTTCCTCAAAGCAGACATAGATATAAAATAAATTTGATCACAGAGATTAGCTCATGAGAAGTGTATCAGTGGTCTGAAGAATCCTGCACTGCTGTAGCCTATGTTGCCCTTATACTGGAAAAGCAGGAGGAAGGATGTTTGGTTTCCAAGACTGGCCATTTCAAAATCCACACTTAGAATTGGAGAGTTTGCTTCAGTCACAGGGTCAGGCTCCTAAGACAGACATCTGTTCGCAGACCATTGCTAGCTGGCACATTTTCTGAATGGAAGAAAATAAGCAATAGGGGTCTTGAGTACTATGACTGTGAAGGCACTGCTTACAAATGAATTAAAAACTGTTTGCATAGCTTCTCTTTAGTTTCACACTGTGTTAATAAAAGTCTAGAAGTCCTTCACACTTTACTGGTGTGGGTATTTCTTCTGCATGCAGATGAAAGAGGTGATTCGTGCAAGTATAGTCATGTAAACTATTAAAGCACTGTTCAGATATAAGAAGAGAAAACTCCACTTGAACAGAATGACTTCAATATCCTCCCCTTCCCTTTTTAATTCATCTTCCCTTTTCCTTTTCCCCTTTCTCTCTCCCTTCTCCCTTTCCCCTTCTACTTTCCTTTCGCCTTCCCCTACCTCTTTTTGTTCGTTTCTCTTTGTTCATAATGAGTCTGCGCTGTAGAAAGGCATACAATGTGATGCCTTGCTAGCAGTGAAAAGAGTACACCAACTTACTGATGTATTTCATTTGTAACCCAGCTATCTGGTCACCTATGTGCAGAATTGCGTTAGAAGTATGAAATTTGTTTGTTTGTCTGTCTAAGCCAAGTTATTTACTTAGGGTAAAGAAAAATACAGAACTAGTCACAGGTGTCTAAACCTACTATGCCATTCACAATGCTTTCACCTATAAGAACATGCAATGTGTGAGTCATTTCTTTATTTACTTCTCCAAGACTTAATTACTGTATTACCATTTTAGGCCCAAAAAGGAGAGCACAGGAGAAACGACTGAGTCTGGAGCATCCATTGTCAAACATGGTCTTAAAGCAGAAAAAATCTTCATGCAGGTTCACTATTTGAAGGTGAGTATTGTCAGCTGATTTTCAATGAAATAACTTTACTAATATGGTAAAGGCTTCTTTCTTCTACACATGAACAAATTCATAGCATCCTATTTGTTTCTGGTTTAATTTACAGGGTTACTTTCTTTTGCGGTCTCTGGCAAGGACAATAGGAGAAGCTTCATACCTTTCATCTTTACGAAAATTTGTGCATAAGTTCCATGGACAGCTTGTCCTTTCTCAGGTACTGTGCTCAGGATTGCTCTTCACTTTCTGAAAAAAACCCAAATGACCTACACTTTTGGTTTGACTATCTCAATCACCACTTGTGGCTGTGGTGAGAAGAGAGAGGCAATTGTAACTTGGCAATATTGGTAAAATTCCTACCTGCTAGAGGGCAGATAATTTTTTTCAGGGTGATACATAAATTGGATACCTTGCTAGTATCTGTTAATATAAACAATGGGTGATTTTAATATTTGGGTTTTTTTTTTCTTTAACCTTGATGCTTTGAAAGGTCAGTGCTCGTAGATGCTGATGTTCTCAAAGACACGGTCATTTACTGTGCTATAGTTGTCTCTTGTAGTCTTTCAGCTTACGAATTTTGGTTGTGATCCATCAGTCTTTTCCTTGATAGTTCTCCTTCTGATAGAGAAGAAGCACAGAGTAGGAATGCAACTGAAAACTTCTACACATCATAACAGTGTGTGCACATTGTATTTCTGACTTTATTTCTGATTCTCTGCTTGCTGCTTGATTCAGTGCTTGTAACTTCACAGTCTTTCTTATAAGCATGACCGTCTCTTTCTCATTGAGTCAGAGAGTGATGTCCCCATCACTCTGACATTACACCCACCTGTATTACACAGTCTTGTCACAGCCTCTGTATAGGTTCCATCATCATGGCCCACACTCCCATGCTTCCTAAGGCATTTTGTTAGTGAAGTAAACGTCCTTCTAGGATGGTTGAGATGTGCTGCTTCTTTCTTACAGTAGACATTCTCTGACAGTGATATCATGCAGTAGCAGCCCTACCTGAAGAGCAGTTATTCTCATAGGACAGGATTTCTTCCTGGATTGGTGAAGGCTTGGTTGTAAAAAATATTGTTGAATTAGGAATCTGAACATACACTCCTAAGTCCAACTGCGTATGTTAATCACTAGAATTACAGACTTAGTTGTTCTGTTCCTGACATAAATGTTGTATAAATGTTCCTCACAAAGTGGAATAGCTTCCAAAGGGTACATTGAGCAAGTCACACCAAAGTATATTATACCACCTGTTATGTAGAGAGCCCAACTGGGATTATAAATAGAAATCTACCTCCCCCTAGGTCTTTCTGAAAAAGTCCTGTAACCACTGGCTGTAGCATTAAAGGGGAGACTGTCTTGTCCTCCAGTGTCTTGTTTTGAGAATGGACTGACATAGCTCCCCAAATCCGAAGTTCTAGGACATCCTCTCACTGGTAATGAATCCAGTTTGCACCATGGCAGTGTAGCTTCTTGTTTCGGTAATGCTATGAAACCAACCATTGGTGGGGGTGTCTGTGAACCAGATCACCAAACTCATCATGGTTAAAACCAGGCCTGGAACAAAAGAAACAACAAATATTTGGCATCACTAGAAGATCAGTGTGATGAGAATGAGGGGTGGGGGAAGAGAGAGGAGGAAAAGGAGGATGAGTGAATTTCTGAAAACAATTTCTTCACTGAAGTCTGTCCTTTCTTGAGTTACGGTTAAAATCTTTGAGGGGATTCAGGATGCTGATACACATCGAGAATAAGAACCTCTGATTTTGAGGGAACAGGGTCTAACGCTTTCCTGTTTCTTCCAGCAACGGTAATTCTTTGCTTGTGTGTTTGATGCGTTGTCTCTCGTGGGGTGAGATGTATGCCCATGTATCTTACAAATAGCTCACAGAACTGTAGAGTATTTTGTATGTCAAGTCATCCAGAAGTTAGGCATAGTAGCTTTACTGCAGCAGCTGTACTCTATGGGGGAATATTTGAAGTAAAAAGGGAGTTAATGTTTCCACTGCTGCAGCTGTTTCCTGTACCATGTTACTGAGACCTTGAGTGGTTATGTTTGGCACAGTGCGGAAAATGCCAGTGACTATATTAGCCTCGTCTACATTGCAGTGTCCAAAATCATAAGTATGATGCTTCGTTATTACACATGTGGAAACTTTCTGAAAATTACAGAAATCATGAAACTACTAAACCCAAGAAGCAGCCCAGTGTTTAAATCTGGTGGTAAGAAAGGTGCTCACATGTGAGGTTGTTGCTCCTGGTTGATGTGAGGTGAGTTGTGTCAGTAGACTGATTAAATGCTGCAAAATGTCTTAGCACATTATACTGTTAGTCATGATAGCTAGATTGCATTGCAATTGAACTACCCATCTACTAGAGACTTCTTCCTCTGTCCAGCACTCTGCTATGAAATGTTAATCTGTAGCGTACCTAACTTCAGTCTCATAAGATGAAACCCTATATGTTGTTTCTGCACCCCGAAACAACCATTCTGGTTATTGGTTAAAAACATTGTTCAGTGTTTTTAATTATGCAAGCAAGATTAAGTCATGCTTTTATTTCAGGTTTCTTAGGTTACGTCTTATTTAAATAAATGCAATATGTCCATAGGTATGGGCTTAATGTAGGTAAAAAAAAAAGATACTTTCCTACTTTCCTTCATTTGAAGATATCTAATTTGGTGGAAAAAGAGCTGTGTACTGTATAACTTCTATCGTGTGCTTTTTGTGCTGTTACCTTGTTTCACAGCAGCCTAAATCCATCTCCCATTGAAGTTGCTGGGAAGAGGATTTTAACATCACCCTGTTGTTTGGTCAGTATGTGTAAACTGCAAAGGGGATCCAAAAAATCGTAGGGCTATAACCAGCTGTAAATGCATTTACTTTTTTCAAAAGAAATCTTAAAGATTATGTTTATATTAGTGTCTAGTATTGGTAGATAAGCAATCAAAGCAGGAATTGCAAGTGCAGAAGAAATGAAGTCAAGTTAGTACAAAGTTTATTATTCAGAGTCCTTCTTGAACAAACATGCTGTCAGTGTTTAAATGAATAAAAGATTTAAAATAAATAGAGGTGCAAATGGTAGGTGTAAATATCATAATGTTGTATTTTCACCTTGTCCAAAATAATTATAAAAGTTCCCAGCTTTAGGAATTGTAGGGATGAGGGAAAGTAAACCCAGTGAAAATAACTGCCCATGTTCTGAATACTAGTCTTGTTTTCAGTGATGATTGTAGTATTTTTCCTACATGGGAGCTGCAGGTGCAAGGAAATGACTTCAGATGTGAAACATTAATCAGTTTGCTTTTTTCCTTCATTTTGATTGCATGCTCAGTATGTTTTTAATGTTTTTAATAGTAGTTTTTGTTTATTTTAGTTGAGTTAGCAACAGACGAGTAAAGCAAGTCTGGAGTCTTAAAAAAAGATTAAAAAAAAATCTTCCATTTTTCTTTCTGTGAGAGAATTCACTTACTAGCTGCTTTGGATTAACTTTTAAAATAATGAATGGAGTGTTACTGACTATAAATAAATAGAAAGGAGTGCAAGTTGCTGATATTCCTAAAACAGTTAAAGCTGGTGTTCAGTTTGATACTGAAATAAGAACACCTTGAGAATTTAATTGTTTGCAAATTTCAATTTTCATGTGTTTCTGTCTGCTATAATAATAACCCAACATCTGTAGTATTCATCTATCTGATATGAGCTATGATCTGCTGTAGTAAAATGACACTCAAGGAGGCAGCGCTTAAAACAAAAATCATAATCTATGCCATTTGTGAAAGTTTTAAAGGCAGATGTCTTCCAGTATCTGAAGGAGGCCTATAAGCATGCCGGGGAGGGACTCTTCATTAGGGACTGCAGTGGTAGGACAAGGGGTAATGGCTTTAAACTTAAACAGGGGAAGTTTAGATTAGATATAAGGAAGAAGTTCTTCACAGTGAGGGTGGTGAGGCACTGGAATAGGTTGCCCAAGGAAGTTGTGAATGCTCCAACCCTGGAGGTGTTCAAGGCCAGGCTGGACAGAGCCTTGGGCGACATGGTTTAGTGTGTGGTGTCCGTGCTCATGGCAGGGGGGTTGGAACTAGATGATCTTAAGGTCCTTTCCAACCCTAACTATTCTATGATTCTCTGTGTGGATCCAAACCCACTCTGTATGTACCTATATAACATGCTCCAGCACACTGATTTGCATGGGTACATACTATTATCATACTTCTATAAGACTGGTATCTGCACACACAAATCTCCATTCAACTATGCATTAGCTTGTAGAACTCTTTTAACTAGATTTGGAAGTCTAAGAATGCAGTGTGCGTGTATTTTGATGTTTCAACCTCTAGAATCTTTTCTTTAGATGAAAGTTTAACTAAAAATTTGTCTCTGCAGTTTCATGCTTACTGTTGCATGCTTACTGACCTGTGAGCTTGAGCAAAAAACTGTTGACATCACTGGGGCATGGTGTGGACTCTGGCGCGGTCCCATCCACAGCAGCCTCCAGGACAGGGGTCTTTGCTTTCTAGACACTCATATGCTTGGAAAACAGAAATAGATGGGTCTGGTTTTCTGAGATTGAGTTAATCACCTGTTCCAATTCTTGCATAAATGACCACATTCCTACTTTTCTGTTAGCTGTGCACCAGGCAGCCTTTATTCATTTTTCTTATATATATGCGTTATAAGACAACCTTTAATTACTACATGTTCACAGTGCTTTTATTATTTTTCTACCAAAGATCTTTGCCTCATTTATGTAAAATAGGTGTTGTTCTCATATGAGAGCTGCTTGGTGTTTCGTTCTCTGTTCATTGTTCATAGACACTTTATTTACTGTGCAGTATGCTTTCTTTCTGTTCAACCTTTTAACAAGTGTAAGGCAAAAAAAAAGACTGCTTCACTAGATCATATATTTTAACCTGAAATTAACTGTGTTTAAAACGCTTAAGTATTTGACAATTGATTACTGTATGGATTAGTTAACTACATTGCACATTTGTATTCATATACGAAATCTGACTAGGTTTAGGCCATATTTGTATTTCACTACAAGTATCTTGAAAAAAAGAAAGTGTGAAATATTGTGCTTGAGTAATTAAGACTAGGTTAATAAAAATCATTAACATGGTGTAAGGCAAGATTTTTGTTGTGAGAAAGCTTTTTTTTTCTTAATACAGTTTTTTCATAATTATAAGAAATAAACTGTCTATTTTGAAGGACAGAGATCAGAACGAAGTAGAGCTAGAAATGGAACTGGAGAAGAAACCAGAGAGTAGTGAAGCTAAGAGGAGCCCAGATGTTTTATAACGATGTATAATACAGATGAGTGATTAAAACCTCAGTTAATGTGTCACACATTTTAACGTCCAACGGTGTAGTTGTATAAACCACACCCCCCCCAAGTATATTATTTTTGATATAAAAAACACCAACCGTTTTTTGGTATTCTGTATCTCAAGTGTAAAGATCTTAAAAGAAGCAGTACGTTTTGCACATGTATCTGTCTTCTATCAGGGAAGTGACACATATATCTGAAAATGTCTTGGACCTTTTGATAGAGTACATAGATCCTTTCTATAGCTGCTGAACTTATCAAGTCTTGAGCCTCACTCTTAGCTGAGGAGTATCTTTTTGCATTTCCATTTCTGTTGCAGTAGTATCTCACTTCTCTGCTGACCTAAAGTCTTTGTATTTGTTTAGCTTCCATTTAATATTTTTCAAGCTTAAAAATGGTAGCTTGTTATGCAATATAATTTGATAGAAGAAAAGATAAATTCTTTAATTCTGACTAGGGAGCACTCAAAGCATGTGGGTTTTATTAGTGCTGAATCACAGCTCCAGCTTTTGATTTAGTGAGATGTATTCTAAATAGAGTCAAATGCATTTTACCTGATTTTCTGCTGGATAGTCTTAAACAGAAGTCCAAAGAACAATTGACGGCTCTGTGTAGAACCATTGATACATAACAGATCTAGTTTCTTATCTTTTTCTTAGGTATGTATGTATGGTTTTACATGTTTATAAATATAAAATAGGAGTAATCTATGTTTGATTCAAATTTCTAGGTGGTGATATATTTAGTATTTTTAGTGGACAGTGAGAAATTGTGTAACTTCTAAAGAAATCAAAACATTTCAAGTGAGTCTGAGACAACATAGGCTCTGGTGTTAGAAGAAAGCATGTTCAAGCTGCATGCCTTCACTTTCTTGCCTGGGGTCTAGTTTGAACCTACCTATCAATAAGGTAAGGATGTATGCCAAGGCTTTGTTCAGTGAATTAAGTGACCGTCAACATACTTTTTCCAACTTATCTGGTCCCTGAATGGACTTACCTGCTATGAGATGTTTCGACATGCATGAAGATGTTTTTTGTGAAAGAGCTAGGACTCTGACAGAAACCCTTTCAACTGATACAGCTGGGATGATTTAACACTTGCTTCCCTTAGTTATTCACACCACACCTAAAAGGACGAATTCAGTCCTGTTAGTATGGACAATTTACTAATATTTCTCTGTATGAAAGTGCTAGACTGAATTTGGACAGCTCAGGCAGGGATACCTTCTGCTGCTGTGATACACAGGGATGATAACCGCAGTCAGAGAAATGCTGGGGAAGGGCCATGCAGGGGGCTGATATCACCTTAAATACCCACAAGGAAGATTTACTAGGAATCCTTGCCAGACCATCATATGTGCTGTTTTCATGCTGCCACAATACTTGATCATTTTTCTTTAGGGAATTGTTAGTGATCAGAACATAGTTCATTGGCACAGAGTAAACGGGCAACGAATTCTGCTTTTGGCTAGAGCTAGTCAGTGGCTCCATCACCCAGAGCTTAAACTATTAAGCTAATGATTGCTGCCTGTTAATAGAATATATGGTAGGCGAGTCTTGCTTACTCTTGGCAGGAAGTTTTTGTCTGGTCTTGTTACCAAAACCCTAAGAGAAGGATTTCAACATGTTGCTGATTTTGTTAATTAAAAGCCAGGAAGATGAACTGGGAGTGAATTCCAAATAAACAAGATACTAGGAAGGGTATTCATAATTTATTTTTCTACTTGAAAGGAACAAAGTAACATTGACCATTTAGTTATGTTATTTACAAACTGCGTAATTGATAGGGTTAGTTTAACTTTGAATGGGTAACTTCCATAAGGAGTTGGTTGTAAGTGCATTTGGAGTTTATTTGTTGCCAACTGAATGTGTCACTTTTAGTCACAAAATCTCCATTGTTTTATGCACCCCATTTATATTTCAGTTAGAGAATTTAACTGAAAGTATCTGTTGGTTCTAGAGTACTTGAAATATCTAGATTTCAGTATTTCATAATGAGGATATGATTTGTCTTCCAGTACTCAGTGTTCTTTAGTTAATATCAACATGAGTCATCAGAGTGAGGGACCTGTCTGGTGCCCCAAAATTGTCTGAGTAGAAACATGCTGACCATTGCTCAAGACAAGAATGGGAATAACAATATAGCATCTTTAGTCACAAAATAAAAGGTGTTCTAAACCCAGATATGTCTAGTTACAACTTCAAGCAGCCTTCATTGCTAGAGTGCTCAAAAGTACTTCTTTCAATGCACTTCTCAGTCATTAGGTCCTCACTGTTTGCCTTTGACTCAGACACATACATATATTAACAGTGCGAAGAAAACTTCTACTTGATCTAAATTCACAGTCTGTATCCAGATTTGATCTGCTCAGCAGCAGCCCAAAGTTGCAGTTGTGATTAAAATCGTTGGCTTCAGTCTGCACTATGGTAAAAGCAGATAAGAGTCTTTAGGGAATTTAATTGTGAGGCTCTAGCAAGTCCTTAGCAAATGTGTGTGAACTCATTTTTCAAAGGCTTTTTCAGTTTGGCCAAATGTAAATAAAATTGACTAAACTGCAGAGTAACGATTTCTTTATATAGGGAAAAGTTGTTTTCTAGCCTCCAGCTTTCCAGCCAGGGAAGAACAGGAGTAGGGAAGTGAGAATATTTAATCATATGAATATAAGCCAGTTTGATAATCATGCAGCACACTGGTGACATGTGATTTCTAATTCATATTTTCTTTCTGGCTTCATTGAATTACTTGCAACAAAGGAAAAACCAAACTATAATTTGTTTTATGATTTGACTCAACATTTATTTATGATTACCCTGGTCATCCACAAGTCTTTGCTTCAAAGTGTAATGTCACTAGAACCCCGTAAAGAAATGGTATCAAAGCTTAAAAAGCACCACATTATTCCCAGACTCTTCTCTTGGACACTTCTGAACTGTATCATGTGGGAGGAAGAAAAATAGCCTGAGGATAGAATTTTGCTGCAGATGGTTAAAGTTTGGCAAAATTATAAGCAACTGAAAAGTCAGACCTATAATGGGATGTGTCATGCAGACTTGGTAACAGGCCATGCAAATATGAGGTAAGTGGTAATCTGTTTTTATGTTAAGCATCAAAATAGAAGCAGTTAAAATAAGATAGATTAATCCTAATTTTAAGAAAGTGTGTAGCATGGTGTTTACTGCCTTATTCTTCATAAATATTTGGGAAAATAAGATGGCTTTAATCACAAAGGAGATGTTTAATTTTATAGTACAATATACAGAATATAAAAAAACCTTCTAATACCAGATACATCTTCAAAAGTACTCTAGGACTGATTATAAGAGGTTGATGCAATCCAATCAGGGAATCTAGATGCATTAATGTATACAGACAGTGCAGATAGTGTCAAGGATCATCACTTCAGTATAACTTTTCACACAGTTTTGAAACAACTTTATTGATGATCTTTCCTTATTCTGTATTTCCATGTAAGCTTACTCTGGATCTCCAGCAAAGCTTCCACAAGTGGAAGGAGACAGTAGTTCTTCTTTTACGTACAGAATAATGGTACAGAACTGCAAGTAGTAGTATGAAATAAGGGGATTTCACACTTTATCATCATGTCATCAGTACATTGTAGTTAGGTCGGAATGACTTCTGGCACAGTTATGATGGCATTCATGGCACAGCAACACTGAGTCCAGCACTGTGTAATTTAACCTTTTGCCGTAAGCAGATTTTGCAGCTACTGCAACATAGCCTGAATTTCGCTTGTATTCTAAAGGAGGAAGGCTTAATAATGTTACCAGTAGTTTCAATTGTGCAATCACTCTTTGATTCCCTAACAATACCATAATCAGAGTAACAGCATCTTCTGTTGAATGCTGTGACAGAGCACCTAGATAAAGGTTTTCTGCCTTTCAGGACACATTCTTTAAAATCTTAGAGAACAAGTACTTGCAATCAGAAATCAGCCTGCGCTCATATATTGCAGCATTAAGCTATGAAACTTGTCTTCACAAAGATTAGTGTTAATAAAGTGGATGTATTGTTTTATGAAATAGCATGTAAATGAATAATTCATATTAATAAATCCTCTTCTTATGAGTTTGTTCAGGGAGTGTATTGTTTTGAAGTGATTCTCATTAAAAGTAGGTCATGTAGTATGAGATGCTAGAGAACCCTCAAGCAATGTCAGGTGTAACTTTCTAAAGAGGCTTTATCACAGAGTTATGAGGATGATAGTAAGGCTCTTGCACTGGCATTGCGCCTTCTTTATATATCCATGAAATAACTTCTAGCTATCAAGTCTAGCTACCTTTTCTTTGAAGAACTTGCTCCTTAGTTGCTGTGGTTGGCAGCAACGTTGTGAATTTTGTCACAGAATGAGGAGTAGGTGTGACCTTTCCACCAGGTATGTGCATTAAGGAAAAAAAAAAGGCCTCATAGTTATATAATTGAAGACAGCGTGATAACATAAGCACAGCGGAGGGAATGTAAACACCCTTAATTCTGGTTGGTGTTTCTTAGTCTTTGAGTATGTGAATCTGAAGCCTTTAACAGTTTTAAATATAGTTTGCCTGTATTATAGATTAAATAAAAATGGAAATGTGGGATTGTGTTTAAATAGTCAGCAGGCTTTTCAAGCCCATATTCTTTCAGTATTGACACTTTTTGCTTGAGTGGGTTGGAAAACTGACACACATAACATATGTTGTTTAAATAACTGAGCAGCATAGCACCATAGTGGATATATAAATTTCTTTCTTACCATTTTGTTATCTGCAGTCTTTAAAAATCCATTGCTCACTAGCAATGCAGACACAATTACGTCTTCGTAAATATGCTAACTGTGGTGCTTTGTTCATTTTCCAGGACTTTCTTTGCATGCTGTTGGAAGACATACCTGAACAAAAAGAGTAAGTGAGAACCAGGCTAGAAAAGTCAAATGAGAAAGTAGAAACTAAATATAAATATCAGTTGTGCTGGCCACAAATAGTAGGATTTCATTTAGTTTTGTTCTACTTATTTTTTTCAAGTTTGCATGTATAACTTTCTCTGAAAATTCTCACAGATACATACACAAAAAATACAAGGCTTGCTGCATTGTGCTATCCCATGATCGCCCAAGCAGTGCCTTTAACTTGCATGTTAGGGCAGCAGTGAAGTCCTGTGTTCACTATGTATTCTGAAGTGCCTGCTCAAACTAATTTGTGATCCTCTTGCCACCTGCTTTTGGCACATGGCACCCTAGAGAAAGGAGGCCAGAGTTTTGCTGTGGATCCAGGAAGCCAGAGAAGATTGATCTTTCTCAAGTAGTATTATGGTACCATCCCCTTCCTTGCATGCAGTGTGTTAAACAGGGAAGGATGGAAAATGTTAATGGAAATCCAGCATTAATTGCTCTCTTCCTACATGTGACAGTTACTGGCTGAAGATGATACAGCTAGTCTTTAGCAGAGCTGTGAAATCATTCCTGTTTATCCACTGGCTCGCTCTGTGTAACTACAGGCTGTGATAGAAATACAGGTTCTTTTGAGGTGGAGCTTTGCATATTTTAGCTTTTAAAAACAATGTATTCACTTGGAAGATGCAGGTTTGGGGAGCAAGATTCGAAAAGTCTTCATAACTCTGGGTGAGTAGTTTGGGGGAAAAAAAAGGAGAGAAGATATACATAGAAGTCAAATGTATTGATATTTTAGTGAAACAGTTCTTAACGGGTGAGAGGCAGAGAAGCTAGTTATCAGTGAGATAATGTGTTCTGTGGCATCATGAGTTTAGTTTGTGTGGTGTTAAATTTTCCAGTGATGTACCATAGGATGATACTTTGTTTATATCATTGAATATGAGTTTCCAGCCCAAATATAATCAGGAGTATTAAATGGAATATATATGAAAGTTAATTATTTAATGGCATGATTATACATTGATTTGTTAATGAAATCTCTACTTTCCTTCCTTTTTTCACTTGTGTTTCTCTGGTCCAAACCCAGTGCAAATGTTATTTGAATAAGCATCCAATTTTCCTCCTAGAAACATGCCAAAATATTTAAACTTGCAGTGAGATTAGTGCAAAAGAAGTATGTCTCCATTTGCATTGCATCACAGTCCAGAATGTATTAACAAAATTTTGGATCTGTGGTAATTCATTTACAATCAGGCATACAGCATACTTGATCTTACCTACTGCCAAAGTTACCTTGGGTGCAGATATCAACAGCAATGCCAAAAATAATAGAACATCTGAATATACAGAAGTCCTTTATTTCTTACCTGCTATGAAGATTTTTTTTCATTCTTAAGCATATTCTGTTGCTAGTACACAAATACTAGCCTGAGGTAAAAGCAAACAGAGGAACAATAAAAATGAAGTATCTTTAGAGATCATCTGCTGATGAGTTGCACAAAGTTGTAGGAATTAAATGCATTTCAAGATTAGAGCAACAAAATTCTTTATACCACACAAAACTTCCTAGACTTGTTCACTTCTACCAAGTAAAATTTTAATGTTTAAACTAAATGATTCTTACTTGAAAAATACAAAACACTCTAATATACTGAAGTTTGTAATGGAGGCTGGATTTGATAATTACCAAAAAAATAAAAAAGTAGAAGAAAATACAAATTAGTAGGGATTCAAGCCAAATCCTTCCTTCAACTGTAGCAACAGAGGCAAACTAGTCTAGCTAGGAGCAAAATTTGGTTTATGGGAGACTTTTGTAATGAGAACAGCATCGACATTGGCAGAAGCAATCATACAAGAGTGTGGATATTTCTGTAATTATTATGTTGTAGTAATGCAATATTAGCTTTCTGCTATTGGACATAGCAGACTATATTTAAAAGATTCTCGCTCTTTCAGTACTTAATTCCTTTAGTTTTAAGTTACATGAGATTTTTTAGTACATTCCCAGCAATGAGCAGTTCCAAGATACAGACATAACCTCTTAAGTGGAAGTTACTGATTTTTGCTGCCTTCTGTACTCAGAGGAGGAGGATTATAGGCTTAGTTTGTAAGGCTACTTCACTTCCTGCTCTGACTCAATTTTAATGGCATCTTAGCTGTTGGGATCCATTCAGCAAGGCAGGATCCTCCTGTTTCTGAACTGAGCTGAATACTGACATCAAACAGCCCTAGCACTGCCTCTGCTTCTTTAGAATTTCCTTACTTGTCCTTACTGAAGATTATTTCTTTATCTGAAGGGCTAATGGCAAGAAAGACAAACAAATATCTATCATTATCATTCTCTGTTTTCAAAGCTTTTTAAAATATAACTTGCACTGGCTATAGTCTCCTTATCACAGCCTTTCTGTAAAAAACCTACAGTACTTCCCACCTGTAACTGGGGCATCTTATTTCCTCATGTATAATTTGAAATGTTACTGAATAAAAAACAAAAGAAACCAAAAAAACCCCAAAACCCCCAAACTAAACCAATCAACAACAAAACACCTTCTTATGTGTCTGTGTGTCTGTATATCTGTGTGTCTGTATATGTGACTGTGTGTATGTGTATCAGAGTGCACTAGATCTAAAACTCCCAGTGGCTCTGTTCTCTCCAAGACTTACATCCATAGTCTTTGCTGTAAATTGATCCTCTCCACATCTGCCCAGCATGAGAGCTGTGCAAAGACTCAGTGTTTTTAAGGCCCTGTAACGGAGGGTGAGTTTTACCAGCCTCAGATAAATCAGTCACAGCTGCTTGTGCTCTTTATGACTGCAGATTTTTTTGAGCAAGTCAGTTGTGTTCTCTGGGTTTTTCTGGTGGTATTTTTTATTTAATTTCATACCATAAAATAAATGTACTAATAAAGCTATGGTTTTAATATTTCACAATAGACAAAGGAAGGCTTGTGTTACAGGTCTGATATTTGTACTGTTAATAACTCAGGCTTACTAACAACATTCCTTGGATGTCTTAATAAGTTGTCAGTTAAGTACTAATTAATATCAATAATTTAATTGATATTAAAATAATGCTGACAATTTCAAACAACTGGGCTATACAGTTGTATGTTTCTTTCAGATTCGCTTTCTTTGTTGCTCACATTGTCAAAAATACAGTGATTTTGATTGAGACAAACAGCTGGTAGACACCTAATCCAAAAGCTGTTACTGGAAAGATTTTTCCCAGTAGTTTTAATTCCTTTTTTTTTTTTTTTTGTTAAGCCCATATATGTATGCTGGACAAAAAACAAAGGAAACCTCGCCTGCAGGAAATCTTGTCTGGCTAGTTAACAGAATCACTAATCATTCACTAGCCCTTGATTTGTTCTAGCTGTGCCTCCGTATTTAGCTGGAATGGCTTACTTTGAAAATGATTGATGTGTATGAATGTATATATGCAGATGAAGCAAATACGTTTGTTGGAGTATTTTCAGTTGGATATGGCAGACTTTTTATCTTCCTTTTTTTTAAAAAAAAAAGTTGCACATCATGTGCACTGTTGATTTGCTGCAACATCTTGCTCTAAAAGTGGTTTCTTCTCAACTGAGGAATTAAGTGGGTTTATGTTAGAGTTTGTAGAGTGCCTTGGGGTCTTGTGCAGTGAAAACTTGATGTACAGACATGTTTTATAATCCTAATTTTCAAATTGTCATTAAAATTAGTATTTTACAGAGCTTGCTCTGAAGCACTGAATCTGGCTATAAACACTATGTATGCATTTTAGGAGATCGTTCCTAGGCTGATTGTTTTATAATCTAAACAAATAGACAAGGAATGACATAATGGATGTCATTATATTCTCATTTTACAGTAGGGAACTGTAGTACAAAACAATTGAAGAACCTGCCCAGCCTTGTAAGAGCTCTGTTACAGTGGGAATCAATTGAACCCAGATCTCGCAGTCCAATAGAGTACTTTAACCAGAAGGCCTATTCCTATTCAGGAAATCACACACACACCAGATTTAAGCAGGTGGTAAGTGCCCTTTCTGAATATTGAATGCTTTACTGAACTGCAGCCTCTAGAAGTACAAGGCCCTGTGTCCTTTCTCGAGGACACTCACTTTGAAACAGCAGTCTGTTTGTCATCTTCTTCTGGGGCTTGATCCTTGGCTTGCATCATAAAATATGACCAATCAAAAAGTAAAGAAAACTATTAATAGAAAATGAAAACATGTGTAAATGGCATTATTGTTACTGTAATCTGAATGTTCTTTTTCCTTAATCTACAGCTTCCGTTTTTTGGTATGATGCTTTTGCCATGTAAGCAGGCATATTTTAGTAGCTGAATGACATAAGGCAGCATTTGTAAGGCAGGACTTTCTCATTTTTTAAGGCACCTGGTGTCTGATTTTTGCCTTTGTTACAAAATTCCTGGGTATGTTGCACAAGCTTATTAAAACCAGATTGCTTATATTTTGCATATGCTATTGAACAATTACTCAGTGAGAAGGCAGCTGACTCTCCACTTTCATCAGATTCTTCCACCCCTAACTCACATAGGCAGAATTTTAGTCTATTAGGTAGACCTGCTCATTTTAATGGACCTCCTTCAGAATACTGTTCATTAAAAGTAGGGATGGCAGATCTCCCACCGCAGTGGTGTAGAGTGGAGGCTGTAACTGTTAATTCTACTTCCAAGGAATGGTTACACATAGTTCTGCTTGGAGACAGAGGATAAATTTCTCATCTTGGATTCAAGGGATAAGAATATCTAAGTCAGGATATAAGCCAGGTCTGGAAAAGTGCTGTTGTTATTATCAGTAATTTAAATCTTTGGCAATCCTAAGTAAAACTAGCCAAGTTTAAAAAATTGTAGTAACTATGATTAGTAAACACACAGGTATTTTTACTTTATGACTAGGGTCATCTACTAACATATTCCATGACTGCTTTTGAGATTCCATAAGCTCTGTAAGCCTTAGTTTTCAAACCTGCATGCCACACATAAGAGTGATTGATCTCTCTCCCACTGGCATAGTGAAATGTAATATTTAAATGTGTTTAAAAATCGTTCAGTAAAAACGACTGAAGTATTTGTTACAAATCATTCTTACTCACTGATACAGTCCATAAACAAACTCCTTTAGGGTCAGAATTTCAAGCACAGCTTTGTCAGGAGTTGGAGGGGGGTGAAAAGATACTTCTTTGTCATTTGTAATTAAAATAAAAATTGTATTAGGTTGCTTGCCTTCCTGTTTCAGACCCCTGAAATGGCTGTTCTTTTCCTGAATGCTTTGCTGGTTACAGGTTTACATTACACACATGAAGGTAGCTGCAGGTATTAGTATGATTCTTGCAAGGCATTACCATGCACAGGACCATGCATATCTGTCCTACTTCTCAGAATATTTACATTCATTGAGGGCTTACTCAAGGTCCATTTTTCAGCGTTGGCATACTGCATAGACAGTGTGATTTTTTTATATATATTTTTTTTAATTGGCTTCCCTGCAAGTTGGGAAATCTTCAACCAGAGCTGAAGTAGATGCAATAGGAGTCACTTACAGAAGTAAGAGGGAAAATACAGTTCTTGAATTTGCAAATAGTTCTCTGTGTGGTTATTTCAGTCCCACACAGCTTGATCAAGACAAACTATTGTCTTTTGCTATAGCTCCAGTCTATTCTTATATTAGTGTGAGGTGTCCCTGCTTATGGCAGGGGGGTTGGAACTAGATGATCTTAAGGTCCTTTCCAACCCAAACCATTCTATGAGTCTATGATTCCATGATTCCGTGACTTCTCTGTGAATGTTACCAAGATACAAAGAAGGTGCAGACAATATGAAACTAAAATAGGTATTTGGAAACTAATACATATCAATACCTTTTAAAACCCAAAAGTTTAAGGAAGTTTGTATTTAATTTCATTTCTTTAGTATTTTATCTTTGCATTTAGGCTCCTTCTGTAGTAAAATACTGGGTTTGAATATCTCTGGCTAGATATACTTGTCTGTGATTTCATTTTTTATTTTTTGTAAAAGAAACAGAAGTCCACTCAAAAAATAGAGCACCTGTTCAGACTTTGCATGTTTCATAAATGTAGTTTACCATCCTACACTTTCTCTGTCATTCCTCATAAGCACTGAATTTATCATTTCAGTTTTAAGCACACAATACCTGATCAGTCTTTAATTTGCTCATGTGACCTCTGATGGTATTATTCGTTAAAAAACCCTCAAGAATGCAGTACCAATGCAGCAAAATCAATATATGGAATTGAGGGTTTAGCTTCTAAAAAGTTAATTTTCATACAGGAAAATTTGTATTTTTGTTATGACCTCAATTTATTTATTTTTTTCTTTTTTTTCTTTTAAGATCTGGATTAACTGTAGAAAGCATCTTCCAGAATTGGCTTGACACTTCCGGAATACCAAAGGTAAATACAAAATACCAGTTCCCAGTTCTTTCGGGATTCTTGCATTTCTCATTACATTATATGTTATTTAAATCATTACCTGAACTAAATCATTACCTGAACTTAAAACAGGCATGGCTTAAAATAATCAGTTTTGATAATCACTGCTTTCCACATCTTTATAGGGGTTTAGCTTTCATTGTTTGCAAGTTTTGCTTCTACCATTGTCTCAACAAGCCTGACAAAGGGCAAATCTTACAAAACTTATCCTATTGCTTAATACTGTAGCCACATAGAAATATGCTTTACAGTATAGTGGTGGACTCTGTTAACTGTAAGGAGCATTGTTGACAGTTGACAGTATATGAATTACTTAAAAGCCATACTGACAGCAGTAACTAAATGTTCAATTATTCATACTTCAATATTTTGTGAATATCGTGACTTGCTCATGAAATCTGATGCATGGGTAACATGCTTCATTGCTGTCCTGCTATCCTGGGTTCAGCTCTAACAGTTACTTTTCTCCTTCATAGTAGCTGGTGCAGTGCTGTGTTTTGGGCTTTAGTCTGAGAACAATGCTGGTAACACACCAATGTTTTAGTTGTTGCTAAGTAGTGCTTACCCTGAGCAAGGACTTCTCAGCCTCTCATGTTCTGCCATTGAGAAGGGACACAAGAAGCCGGGAGGAAGCAGAGACAGGACACCTGACCCAAACTGGCCAAAGGGGTATTCCACACCACACCATGTCATGCCCAGTATAGAAACTGGGGGGAGTCACCCAGAAGGCCAGATCACTGCTCAGGTCAGGCTGGGTATAGGTAGGCAGGTGGTGAGCAATTGTATTTATTGTGCATCATTTCTGGTTTGTTTTTTTTTTACTTTTCCCTTTTTAGTTTTATATTCTCTCCCCTTGTTATTTCCCTTATCATTATTATTATTAGTGGTAGCAGTAATAGTTCTATATTATAGTTTAGTTTCTGGACTGTTCTTAGCTCAACCCATGGAGTTTACATTCTTTTGATTCTGTTCTCCATCCTGCCCGGAGTGGCGGGGAAAGCGGAAGCGAGCAAGCTGCTGAGTGATGTGTGGTGCTCCCAGACTGTCTTTCCCACCAAATTCTTTAT